>NC_071273.1:20760142-20852642 GCF_023375685.1 Ictalurus furcatus
TAGGGGGAAAAAAGCTGTCGTTATTGTGTTCTGTGTTCTTCAGGAGTTGCACAGTAGATATAAATGTACATATGTTTCAAAGCTTCCTTTTTCATAACGCATGCATCAGCTAGTTAACGTTTAGCTAGTTCTACTAAAACTAAATTACTTAGTTCTACTGGAGCTAAAGCTATACCTAAACTTTCCCTAAAGTTAACTAGATAACTTTTAGCTAAATGCGGCTAGCTAACTTTTAGCTAAATGCGGCTAGCTAACTTTTGGCTAAATGCGGCTAGCTAACTTTTAGCTAAATGTGGCTGGCTAACTTTTAGCTAAATGCGGCTGGCTAACATTTAGCTAAATGCGGCTGGCTAACATTTAGCTAATTGCGGCTGGCTAACTTTTAGCTAAATGCGGCTGGCTAACTTTTAGCTAAATGCGGCTGGCTAACTTTTAGCTAAATGCGGCTGGCTAACTTTTAGCTAATTGCGGCTGGCTAACATTTAGCTAATTGCGGCTGGCTAACATTTAGCTAATTGCGGCTAGCTAACTTTTAGCTAATTGTGGCTAGCTAACATTTAGCTAATTGCGGCTAGCTAACTTCTAGCTAAATGCGGCTAGCTAACTTCTAGCTAAATCAGGCTAGCACACTTTACTACAGTTTAGTTCACAGGCTAGTTTTGAGGTTGAACCAGCAAAGCATTTTGTCTGGCATCTGTTTTGCGTGAAATGTAGATGGACCTGCGGTTGTCTTTACAGTCTTTTGTGTTTGATGTTACTTTTTCTTTCAAAACAAAACCTGAATATTTAATTGTAGGCAAACTATCCCTCAGGGATATGCTAAGTTTTACCCAAGTTAGCTATCTTTTAGCTACATATAGCTAGCTAATGTTTAGCTAAATCTTAGTCTAGCTAGTTAACCTTACTGCAGTTTGGCTACTTCTGAGGCTTGGTGGACAAGGAGTTTTTGTCTGGCGTTTCTATTGTGTGAAATGTAGATGGATTTGTGGTTTCATATTACTTTTCTTTCTTAAAATGAAATATTTTTAACATATCTCTGAGGGATAGTTTACAGATTTGTCGTTAGTTGCTTAAGCACTCGGTGGCAATCACTGAACTATTGCTGATGTTTCACTTTACGAAAGGCAATGCAGTACTTTATTTTGACGGGCAGATCAATAGGGCACGTAACAGCCAGGTTCCCTAGCAACTGACCGACAGCTTTTAAAAGGTGTGCAGGCAAAAGTGGCTGTGTTTTCATCTCACAATAAAGTTTTACTTAAGGAAATGTTGAGCTAAAAGTAAGCTTCAGCTTTTATCTCTGATGAATAGTTTATTACCTCAGAGAAATGATAAACATAACCCCAAACCCCAGATTTGGGGTTATGCTGCATTCAGTAAAACTCATAACTCTGAATTCCTGACCACCGCCTCAATTCTTACTCGGACAACAGAGACGGTCTTCTCAACCCCAAGTTCAAAAATCAACATGGCTGCTCACAGCATCAACAGTAAACAAAGCAGCACTTCTTTACTTTTAAACGCATTCTACTGTACATGTACTAGTATTTACTTTAAATAAATCAACATGCAGACATATTCAATCGTTAAATCTGAAACGCTGACTATACAGTTCACTGTTATGAGGTGGTAAATATACTTATTACTTAATACATTTATTACAGTTAGCTAGCTAGATTTTTGCTAAGAAAAGGCATCCATGGGTTTTCCCGCTTTGTAACTCGACCGCACAAAGGTAAAAAATGACACGATTCTGAGTTCGGACTTCCCACATCCAAATTAAGTCGAATGCATCGTTAGTTTTCTTGCTCGAGGGCTCAGTGGTGGTCACTGCACGGCTTATATGTACCGTTGCTGATCTTTCCCCTTAATCTCTAGTCTTAGCTTTTAGTTGTAGATGTTTCACTTGATGAAGTTACGACTGGTTTTATCGGAGTTAAAATGCAATCTACTTCCAGACATTGACCGCTCTTCAGATCTGCTTACATTAATCTTTATCAGATGAGGCGCGAGTGTTTATCATGCTCCGTAAAGCTGCACAGGGCATCTGTGCTTCCTGTGTGAAAGACATTGTGGACAGTAAATAGGGCTGTTGATAATTTCTGCCCCTGTCTTATAACTGCTGATGTTCATGCTGTGTCAGTCCACATGCGTGCGTATTGTAATGATCAGGGTATCAGCGTGGCAGTGTGAGTCAGCGTGTAGCTGCTGTGTCATGTAGAAACACGTCTCGGATACAGCTGGTACTTTTGCGTCACTTTGCACTCGGGTCAGTCCTGGAAAATCGGCGTACGTGTTTAATGTACGGTTTTATTCGGCTGGGGTTTTAACGTTTGGTGAAAGATAATTCATTTACCTCTGATAAATCGAATTAATTGCTATAACGATGTCATTTTTAAAAGGGTAAATGTAAACAAAATGGAATTTATTAATGCTAAATTTCTCTGTTCTCTCCTCCATGTTTACAGCCGATGAGAATTATTGCCACCTTTTGTTTTTTTTTTTTTTTGTTTTTTTTTTTAAATTTTATTTTAAAGGACAAAAATAAATGTGGGACTTTTATCTGCTTTTCTTGGTAGATACCATTTTCACCCAGTTATATAAAGTTGAATGCAAAAGTTTGCAACCCCCAACGCTTTCTAGAGGAAAGAAGTATGTACCTTTTTTTCTTTTTTTTAAATAAGATTTGTCTGCTGCATGCCTCCTCAGTACATTGAGTGAAGAAATCACTACAAACACAAAAATTTTAAATTATAATTAGGCAGTTTCAACTTAAAGGATTGTATGAACTTTTGCTTAGTGTTGAAAATAATCACCTGTTTTCAATAATTTGCCATGCCAGAGAACAGATCATTGTTTCAAGGTAAACACCTTTTGGAGGTGTCTGTGTGTGTGACAGACAGACAGAGAGACAGACAGACAGGCAGGCCCTTTGTGAGGACCAAATGGCCCCATAATGATTTTTTTAAATGTATTAATTTTTTTTTTTTTTTTTAAATCTGCACCTTACACAAAAATTGTATCTATTGTAAATGGATACCAGTGTTCAATCGTGAGATTATGACATTACACAGATATTTTTTTTTTTTTTTTTTTTTTTTTTTTTTTTAGACCTGCATTATTTTGTGCTGCAGATATCACAATGGCCAACATGTCATTTGCACGTCATTTCCTAAACAGAGCTGAAGGGAACTCGGTAAATGTACATCTCAGTTTAAATATTTACCCGAGTAAGATTAAAAAGTAACCACACTTAAAAGTACAGTTTATTTAAAAAGCCACTGCTGTGTGACAACTTACTTGGGGCTGAGATTACATTAAACATTTAAAACTGAAGTGCTGACAGAAATGTTTTCAGTTCTCACTTCACTCTCTCTCCTCCGTGTTTTTATAAAACTTGACCTAACAGCACTCATCTCTTTCAGTCTAATACCTAACGGTTGCAACTTTTTTTGGGGGGTTGTTCACATGACCATGTTACTGTAGTGATGTAGTACAACATGGGTCTTGATTGTAGGATGGTATTTAATAGTTAACCTTTTTTAAAAAAAAATTTTTATTTATTTTTTAACATTTATTCTACTTATTTTAATATTACTGGGAAAACATATTACTTTAGGCTAAACTAACCAAAAATAGAAGCCCTCTAACCTAACATGTCTAAACATTCACTAGTACCTAAGTAATATATCCGCGCACACACAGTCTTACCTGTTCTCAAATCATTGGCGCTAGCATAGAAGGGGAAGAAACTAGCACGCATTCAACAAACAACAACAAATAAACAAGTTCTTGGTTCTAGCCACAATAAGTAAACAGTTAGCAAAGGGAACATCGAGATCCAAGCAGCTTAACAATCGCAAGCCCTAGCCCTAATGATGATAAAAAAAAAAAAGCTAGCAAGCAAACCAACAGGAAGTGAGCCGATTGGAATGAACTTTCAGTCGATTTAAGAGATTTGAAAACCATTGGTTTATTTTCCAAAAAAAAGTTAAATATGGTTGCTAGAAATTCAGGCGTGCTATCATGTTATCATGATGATGACGTGGATAGCATGATTATAATGCTTACATAAGCAACATTAGTTTTGTGCTGTTTTTTGTGTGTGTGTCCCATCTGTTTTTCTTTTGTTAGCATATGAAAGTAAGCCCTCTGTCTAAAGCTGACACATTTACATAAGAAGTGCTGATGTCAATGAATGTGTATTGTCCCTGTCAAACAAACAAACAAATAAATAAAGTATGAAGTTTTTTTTATTCCTCCCCTTACCATGTGACGAAGTGAAGAGGCCAAGGCTATGTGTGCTGTAGATTCTACAACTCTAATAGAAAAAGAAGAGTTGTTGTTTTATGATTATCTGATGTATTTGTAGATCATAAATACAAGTTAGAATGTAAGTAGTATCTCACGTGTGTGTGTGTGTGTGTGTGTGTGTGTGTGTGTGTCTCACTGCATGACTCCCACTTCAGCTCCATTCAGGTTCCCTCTCACATTATGTGTTAATGAAGCAGAGCTGTCAACATGTCCTATAGTCTGAGAGCTTTTTCTACAATGCACTTCTGTGTCTTTGTCTTACACTAGGAGACACACACACACACACACACACACACACACACACACTCTTAAATGCAGTGATTGTGGAGACCACAGTGTGTTTCATTTTCAATACTAACACAAAGACAGCAGATAACAGAAGTTTTTGCACACACCATCCTGTACAGGCACTACACACACACACACACACACACACACACACACACACACAAACAAAACAAAAGCATTTCTACTTCATCACTGAACATCAAACTGGTAATATATAATATACACTTTTTTATATATTAACATTAACTGGATATGAAATACTCTACTCATCTTCATTTAAATCTTTCAGCAGTGTACTGGCCCTTTAATTCAGCTCGAGCAGCGCGACAAAAAAAAAATATATATTCGACTCTATGCCGAAACTCGCGCTTCACTGCTGCAGCGTCCGGCGTCAAATTTTATCAGTGCAGAGATTACAGAGATTACACACTGCAGTTTTGTCGTCATTCCACACAAGAGACATCATCTTTACACACAGCACGAATACGATGTGTTTTTAAACTATCGGCCGATAGCCCATAGCGGGGATAAATAGCCTTTATCAGCCGATACATCTGTGCATCTCTAGTTTTTTCTGATCAGATCAGAGATATCTTCAGACTGAGGAAATGTGACTATTTTGTGTATTTAATCCGAATGTTCGTGTTGGAATGTGACCACCATTAGGAGTGGGTCCTATTACATTCTGATTAACCCTTACTGAGTCTAGAATGGACACAACCGCTGTTCTCAGTGGGTCCTCAAAATGAATATTAAAGTCTCCCAACAATTAATGCTTTGTCTAAAGAAACAATCAGGTTTGAGATGAAATCTACAAATTCACGGAGGAGTTTAGAATATGGCCCTGGGGGACTGTAAATTGTAATTGGTGGAATCGACTTGGTAGACTTATTTTTTGTGGCTACATATGTTCTGTTAGTATAAAGAACTTCAAACCCGTTGAATTTATGTCTAGGTTTTTGTGTCAGGTTGACGAGGCTGATATAATGATATAGTATATAACTGTATCCGGGTGGACTAGCTTCATTTAATGCACCATTACTCATTTGGTTTAATCCAGGTTTCTGTTAAAAAAAAAAAAAAAATAAAAAAATAATAATAATTTTTTAAAGTACATTAAACTCCTGATCAGTATTAGTTTAGTTAACAATAAGCGCTGTAGATGTAAGAGATCTATTTAATTGTCCTAGTTTCAGATCACAGGTGGTAGCGATGCATTCCGTAAGATCTAACGTTATGTTCGTTAGGTTACTAATACAAACTTTGAGGTTTTCTACGTGTTCGTATAGATCAGAGAACAGACACCGTGTCAATATAGTGGAACCTAAGTGACGACTTAAAGCAGCTAGCAGACGGTCGGTTTAGCCTGCTTGTCTGCTCCATGGCCTTGGCTCTGGATCGTCACCGATTAACTTTGCCTCTTCTAAGACTGTGGTTTGCTGCAAGAAATGAGAGCAGCACCTTCTTGTGTAAGATGGATACCGTCCTGCCCTAGTGGACCAGCCTTGCCTTCCAAACTACTCCAATTATCAATAAAAACCACACTCTTTTTGGAGCACCACCTGGACGTCCAGCAGTTCAGCGACCTTAACTGTCTGTAATCTACATCTACCGCACAACATTGTGATGGGGCCAGAGCATATTACTGCATATTATTATAAATAAAATTTGTTATTATTATTATAAATAAAATAATGTATATAATAATATAATAATGTTCTTTTTGAACCAAAAGGCATCTGCGGTGTCTCCATCTTATGTGTGGAAACATCTGGCTGTGTGGATTCAGCTGTTCTTCCTTCATGCACTTCATTCATGTCTCCAGTGTTCGCCCCCTCACCCTGTCTCCTTTTGTCTCTTCATTTTCATTCAACATTATTGAATCATGGTAGCGCTCCCCCCTCCCCCCCCCCCCCCACTTCTTTCTCTGCATGTGTGTATGAAGGAATTATGGGAGTTTTAGTTTCTACAACAATTTAGATTCATTCATTTTGGCTGTCATGCGTCCTTTAACACAGTGGTGGCTTAAAAAAAATCTGATGACATGTGGGTTGTTCATGAGTGTTTTAATGATCATCTGGAACATGAATGCATGTATGGCGCATGGCCATCTTAATGAGGACTGTGTGTGTGTGTGTGTGCACGTGTGTGTGTGGTGTATCAGTCAGGTGCACATAAACCACCGAAGTAAGCATCGCAGACTTTCCCGTCTGTGATCGAGCAGCTTTCATGCGTTTTCATTTTTCAACTGTGGAGCCGGTTTCACAGCGCTCACCCACGCACGCACGCACATAAACCCGTACGTGCATAAGAGAGGGAACGCAATGGAGGAGGCATTTTAGCATTTTAATGAGGATTTCAGGAGAGAATTTGTCACTAGTCCAATAGTCGGTCTTTATGGTTTGTTTGACGTGTGTGTAAAATGCACTGTATTCGCTGGAGCCTTTATGCATCCAGCCATGTTAGTGTGTTTTTGTGTGTCACGGTGCACGTAGCGTAGCAACGACCACAGATTGCCCAGATAAACATTGACTTAAAGTCCAGACTGAATTCTGGACTGAATGTTGTTTTTTTTTTTTTTTTTTTTTTTTAAAGCTTGTACATGGCGTGGCAGATGGTTGATGAGGCCATGCTTCAAACCCCCCCCCCCCCCGCCCCCCCACTTTAAAAGCTTCATCAGCAAATGGGTGTTTAGAAATGTCTCCATGGCAGTTTCAACCCAGATGCATAATCTCACTCTGGCATTTTGCCCCTGTGATATATTTTCTACTATAGCCTGAAGTGATTAACAAGAGCCAGTTCCAGGGGTGGAAAATACTTGAGTGATTGTACTTCATTACTATGCTTGACTATTATTTATACTTGAGTATTACTGAAATCGCGGTATACTTGTACCCTCGCTTAATTGCATTACCAAGAATAAGCTTACTTTTTACTCTTTATATTTTTATTTAGATATACAAATTTCAGATCTCTTTTTCCCTCATTCAGCCAATGAGCGTATGCTATATCAATCGAATAGGATAACCATTTAATCAATGATGATTTTTAAAGTTGATACTGATTATACATATATATACTATTAATAAATATTAAAGTAAATAAAAGATACACATCCAAACTGAACCACAAAGTAACACTCCAAATAACAAATAAAAATTGGTCAGGGACAGTTTTTATTTTGCCTCTAGAGGACGCTCTTGTACTCTGACGGCAGACCCTTCTCAGTCGCTCTCGCAACGGACGCAATTGTGAAAAACTATCGGTGTGGGCTTTTGCCGATAACTGATAGTTAGGCGCCTTATTTACCTCCCGTGAAGTATCTTGAGGTAACTTTAGCTAATTTTCCAACATTAATTAGCTATGTTCAACCAAGTTATCTTGTTTTCTTTGTTAATCCCAGGTTAGACTAGCATCGATTCCTGTAGTTTGAAGCAAGTCATAACTAGTCATACTTTCACTTGAGTATATTTCCGGTTGGATATTTCCCATTTGAAGACATTTATCTAAACTTTCATTTATACACACATCATTTCTCAGTACTTTTTTCCGCCCATTGCCACTACAAAAAAAGATAACCATATTAATAGCATTAATATGCACTCATTTTTTTTTTTTTTGGTCAGTAAAGTCATATATAACTTTATAATTCCAAGGTCTTAACTTTAAGCTTTCAGCTGTCAATCTGGAAATAATGCAGTCCTGCATGAAAGGTGCATACAGAGGTGGTATTGTGAATGTCTGAGTCATTTCTCTTGCTTCAGAAACATCAATTCAGGATGTTAGCCTGAAAAAGAGCCGCCACTGGAATGAGACGGAGATGAACAGCGGGTCTGGATTATTTGAGCATGTATTTAGGAAGTCAGGATGGAGGTTGAAGGATCCGTTCGGGTAAAATAGCAGTGTGGATGATGACTTTTGTGTAAACGACTCCATCTTACTCACAGCGTGTGATAGAAAAGTCTTGACCGTTCATTTGTTCGTGTGTGTGTGTGTGTGTGTGAGAGAGAGAGAGAGAGGCAGAAAGAGTGTGTCCATTCATCTTCCAATGATCCGATAAACCACTCCAACATGAACTGACATCTCCTCACGCTGCAAACATGCTGACGGTTAAAGCCGAAAAGGAAAAGGTGATCTATTTTATTCTCTTGCCCTCTTTTAATGAGTAACCCAAATCTGTTTTATTCTCCCTCTTTGTTTTAGGGGAGCGTTCTCCGAGGTGGTCCTGGCTCAGGAGAGGGCCACAGGGAAGATGTTTGCCGTTAAGTGCATCCCTAAAAAGGCCTTGAAGGGGAAGGAGAGCAGCATCGAGAACGAGATCGCCGTGCTAAGCAAGTGAGTCTCGCGCCATGTGACCTCGATTACACTGATGTGAGATCGCTTACCTGCAGTTGACCTCTGTTACCGTGGTTCCTCAGGCAGCCGCGTTCAGCAGAGTAACGCAGATGTCGGCAAAAATTATAGCTTTCTTCAAGGAATCTCTTTGTACATCTGAAAGACTGTGTGCTTTTGTTTTATTGCGTCGTTCATCTCGGAGCTGTTCATACTGAGGAGTTCACTTAAAATATACAGGTTTTATTACTCAGGGACATCTTTAAATGTCAAACGAGCCGAATCAGTGTAGGAAGTTACGTCCGGATGATGAAGTTTAGGGCCTAACAGATTATAAACGTGGACTGTCAACGTATGTAAGATTTGTGCCAGATATACATGATGTTTTTCTGTGCTTGGGTTATATTTTACACTGTTAGGGGGAGGTGGTATTTCTTTTTTTGTTTGTTTGTTTGTTTTGCATTATAACTGGAACATGGAGCAGTGGAAGAAGGAGGCCTGGTCTGATGAATCACGTTTTTTTCTTGTACGTGTGTGCGTCACGTACCTTGGGAAGAAATGGAACCAGGACGCAGTTTGAGTAGAAGGCAAGCTGACAGAGGCGGCGTAATGCTCCGGTTGATGTTCTGCGAAGTCTTCCCATTAACATAATTCAGAGCGTCTAGTTGTTTTTTCCATGTTCGTGCTGCTTCTTGATTTTTTTTTTTTACTGGTTTCTGGAGTTTCTAGATTTTCTATGTCTACCCTTTTATCCGACCCCTCTATTGACCATGACCATTATTTTTTGATTTCCCAAAAGAACCTTCCCCCCCACTCATGTCCTATCTTCTTCAATTACCTAATTATCAATTGCCTAGTTATCCGCCCTCTCCTGCATACATGAGCTGGCAGGTGCCTCCGATTGGTCAGCGTCACTGTGATTGACAGGACAGAGAGTAATACAGGCCCAACCTCCCAGAGAGCATGGCCAAATTTGTTCTCTTGACTCCTGTCCACAGATGGCTATGGCGTTGTCAGGATTCAACCTCACGATCTCCTGTTGTTAGGTGGAGTATTTTTTCGGTTTTGCCACTCGGGACCCCCCAATAATGACTCCGTTACCTGAAGGACAAAAACCGACAAAAGTTTAACGAAACACAAACACATTTAAACAAGCATTTTGAGTGGATTGTCACTTTTCTTCTAGTATAATAGCAAGCCAACATGCCAAGCATGACAATAAACAACATGGAGTATTGTGAAGGCTTGAAAACGCTACCAAATGCTTGCTTTTACACCCTCAGTCCCTGTAGGTCCTTGACAACGTTACCAAAGTGCCAATTTGGAGGATATTTGTACTCCTATTTTATTTTAGGCCAGGAAATTCATTTTACGTGTAGTGTACATGCAGATGAAGTTGTTAGTGGGATGTGGCATGCACATGATTTACGATGCCATTTTTCTTGCCCCATGAAAGCTAATCAAATAGGGCTTCATGTGGTGTTTGATGTAGTGTCAATGCGGTTGCTGCGGTCAAGCCCTGGACACTCATGTCCTTTGTCCTTCGTCTCTGTCGCCCGTCACTCATATCATAGCAATGGGCTGGGTGATGGACAGATGACTGGCATCTCCCTGGCAACGCTGTAGGCCTGTAATTAGATAGACGTGAAAGACATGCAGTGAAAATACTTCTCGTGTGGGGGTGTGTGTGTATGTGTCTCTTGGTATCTTGCTGAAATATGCTTATGGACTATAATAATTGTATACCGAGCTGGCAACCTTTACACATTTTGTGTAGGCTCCACCTTTTAACATCAGTATACCCCAGTACATGTCATCACTCAAAAATACACAAAAAGAGCAGCCAAATGGTAAATGGTCTGCACTTATATATCACTTTTATCCAAAGCGCTTTACACTGTGTCTCATTCACCCGTACACACACACACACACACACACACACACACACACACACCAATGGTAGCAGAGCTGCCATGCAAGGCGCTAACTTGCTATCGGGAGCAACTTGGGGTTCAGTGTCTTGCCCAAGGACACTTCGGCATGTGGAGTCACGCGGGCCGGGAATCGAACCGCTCAACCCTACGATTAGTGGACAACCCGCTCTACCACCTGATCCACAGCCGCCTTCTTATTTTCCTGAATAAAAATGGCAGAATTCAGAGCTATCTTTTCGCAGAGTGCCAAAAAACCATTCAGTCATATTATTATTTTATTTATTTATTTATTTATTTATTTATTTATTTTTAAGCCAAGTCGAGCAGTGTTAGTCTAAGCTCTTTTGGCATGTGGTATTCATGGTGTTTCTTTTTAAACGCTGTCTATTTCCATAGATGAATGACGGGGGCTCATTCATTCTCTGACTGGGTTTTACCTTCACAAATATATAACGTTAGTAAGTAGAAGCAGTGTTCGCTACAAACAAACTAGGACTAGCTAGCTTACGGGTTACCAGATAAAATTATATTTAAAAAAAAAAAAATACAAATATCTGTACATACCCGTCTACATACAACCAGATTGTTTAT
The DNA here is from genome assembly GCF_023375685.1 of Ictalurus furcatus. Classification (NCBI taxonomy): domain Eukaryota; kingdom Metazoa; phylum Chordata; class Actinopteri; order Siluriformes; family Ictaluridae; genus Ictalurus; species Ictalurus furcatus. Next base: position 20,771,602 of record NC_071273.1, read on the forward strand.
TGGTGCTCTTGTCACTTTAATTTCTCCAACAAATCCCGCCTTGAAGTAGGACCAAGCGTCAAGGCTTTAGTATGCATTCAGGCTTCAGGTACATATAAATGTCGGGAAAACTGATTTCTGACCAAGTTGTAAGGGTCACAGACTCAGAAGGGAACCCGTCCTCATCTGGGTAACGACGGATAGTGTGAAAGTAAAAGAAAGTTCATTATGGTTTGTATATGAAGTCTGTTTGTTGAACTAGTCCACTGTTCACTAAAGGAGACCTGAGTGTAAAACTGCATGTGGTAACTGCAGTCCCAAGGCCATCGCAGCAACCGTAGTCCCAGCAACACAGCGAGAACGTCCATGTGGAACTGAGGTCCAAAACCATTTCCATGGTACTTCAAGCGGTACCATCCTCAGTTGATGAGAGCTCCATCCAGAGGTAGGGCATCAGGACATCAAGGTCATTAATGGTAAAGATTATTTAGTAAGTAATTAAAAAAACGCCGTTTTCTCTCCTGCACTGGTCCGCATAGATGCGTTGACTAACGGAGAAAATCTCAGACGCATCAAACAATCTCACGGTTTCGACAAAAGCTCCCTTAGACCAGCGATTTCTAAAAGGACAATATGGAAAGTGTACAGTATTATTTTCAATACTCCTCCACGCTTTCCGCCGGCTTATATTATTCGCCTTCATGGTTGGCAGGTATCAGAACGGTAATATGTAATACTAATATTTCTCCGGTGTTTAATATTGCACAGAGAATTCAGAAATGCCTCAACATATCTTGTTGTTCCACCTTATAGGTGTGCAGAATACAGACTCTGTAGCCCAGGGGGTTACTAAATGTTAGACCACTCTCCAGAAGCGGACCCAAACTATTTCAGAGGATTGAACCGAGCTCTTGGTCTTCTTTTTTTCGTGTCGAGGTTCCACTTCATAGTGGAACCATCGTGGTGGAAGGATTAGCCGCTCGGCAGTATGATACTGAACGTGAGGGTGCACCAGGGGAGGCTACTTCCGCGCACACCCATTCATACGCTACGGACACTTTGGACACGCCAATCAGGGTACCATGCATGTCTTTGGAGTGGGGGAGGAAACCGGAGTACCCGGAGGAAACCCCCGCAGCAAACTCCACGCACACACAGGTGGGAATCGAACCCCCAGCCCTGGAGGTATGAGGCGAATATGCTAACCACTAACCACCGTGCGCCCAAGCTCTCGTTGTATACTATTCACCGTATTAAATAAACTAGCTGTAATTCACAGACTCTAGTTGTTTTTAAACGTGAACCTGGAGCGGATCCTCTGTTGCGGCCAATCACATGCGTGTATAGAAATGATTTTGCTGAAGGCGGTTCTTTTGAGAAAGGAAGGAATATTCACAGACTTGCAGAGATCGACCCTTTCTGGCTTGTGAAGTGAAGTGACACGGTTTGTTAAGAAATGCTGACAACAATAACACAATGCTTAAACTCGATTAAACGGAGCAATCTGCGTTTATTCTCCACTTCAAGTTCAAAACAGTCTCCTCTGTGAAACAAAATGGAACCACTCCATAACTGTATTATTTATAGCTATGAGCTAATCGTTAATGGTTAATCACTGAGAGGTAATTATTGTCATCCTTTAGTCATGTTAGTTGTTTATTTCACAAATTTCAGTTGAAGCCCGTGCACGTTTTGTGTTAATCGATTCAACACGGTTTTATTTGTGTAGCGCTTTAGACAATGGACATTGTCTCAAAGCGGCTTTACAGAAACATATAAAGACAGGATAGAGATTTTAAGGGTGTGAGGCGGTGGCGAGGAAAAACTCCTTAAGGTGATATGAGGAAGAAACCTTGAGAGGAACCGGACTCGGACTGTTAATCATCCGAGTTGAATGTTTTTGGTTTGTTTCTAAACCCGGTAGTAAAAAAAAAATCTCATTGCTGTGCTTAAAATGGTTCACCACCCCAATAATATCTGTTCAGTGATGGTCCTGCGGTGGTCCAATTCTATTAATCAAGAAATAGCTGGTGGCTGAGACATTGTTCCGAGCAGAAGATGGTCAGAAATCAGTCATTTTATACATACAGAGTCATGTACATGCTAGAAAATGGCCAGCGAGTGGAAAAAGCCCAATTAAATATAATGAATACAAAATACCAGTATGCTGTACTGTATTATTGTAAATGTTGACATGGAAATGATCTGCGTCAGGCCGGGAACACCGACGCGTCCTCGGTATCCGCATGGCAAACAGCTCTCCTCATTATACAGCGATTTAGGACTCAGGTGTGTCACTAATTACCGCTCTATCCCAAGACCCAATTAACCCATCTGTCTGCCCTCGCGTGTTTGGACTGTTTGTCTCCTTCTCGTCTTTATATTAGACAAGTTTCTATTAGACTTTCCATGACGGCTCCGAACCACTGAGTCATGTATTCACACATGCAGCCGCGGGTGTCGAGTTTATTTGAGACGCAGACTGCAGAACAATATCGTGGAAGACTTGCGGTTTACTTTGTGTCATGATCTCGTCTTTTTAAAATCGTTTCTTTTTGTTTCTCATGAATAAAGGGTGTCTGTCTTTTTTTTTTTTTTTTTTTTTCCCTTTTCCTCCCCTTTTCTTCATCTCCCCCTCTCTGTCTTTTCTCTGCGTTTCTCTCTATAATTAAAGGAAAGGCTTTCAGAAGCACTAGATGAGTCACGCCGCAGTTTTGTGCCCACTCTTTCTTAAGGGAGGGAGGAGATGTGGAGAAAGAGAGAGGCTGGAACTAAATGAGTTTACGACTAATCCTTTTGAAGTCGAGTACTTCTGTGATTAGTTTCGAACAAAAAAAAAAAAAAAAAAACAACCATCACATGAACCAGCATGTCAGAGAGGGAACATTGCTGCTCCTGATTTCTGATTAACGTGGAAATGATCGCTACGTGGGCAGATGTTAGTTGACCATCCCTTCATGTACCCATCTGTTTATTTCCTCGTGGATCATACTGGGGGTTTGTTTTTTTTATTTCGCAGAAGCAGCACTGGCCTTTTGTGCTCATATAAAAAAAAATAATAATAATAAATCGCTCAAACATGCACATTGTATCCATAGCAACACTGCTCCCGCTTCTGTCTACGATCAGCTAATTAGCTAGCTTATCTATCTAGACTTTCCACTGTGACGCAAAAGTAAAAGCCAGTGGTGGCACATTTTAAAAGCTTCCCATAGGATTCTTAAGGCTGGTTAATCTTGTATACACTGATCAGGTGTAACATTAAAACCACCGATAGGTGATGTGTATAAAGTCGATTATTTCACTACAGAGGCACCTGTCGAGGGGTGGGGTATATTTATTAGGCAGCAAGTGAACAGTCAGATCTTGAAGTTGGCGTGTTGGAAGCAGGAAAAATGGGCAAGAGTAAGACTCTGAGAGACTTCGACAAGGACAAGATTGTGACGGCTGGACACCCGGGTCAGAGCATATCCAAAACTGCAGGTCTTGTGGGGTGTTCCCGGTACGCAGTGGTTAATACCTACCAAAAGTGGTCCTAGGAAGGACGACCGGTGAACCGGAGACAGGATCGTGGGCACCCGAGGCTCACTGATGCATGTGGGGAGCGAAGGCTAGCCTGTGTGGTCTGATCCCACAGAAGAGCGACTGTAGCACAAACTGCTACAAAGGTTAATGCTAGCTATGATGGACATCATAGTTTCTATCAGGTATCAGAACACACAATACACCACAGCTTGCTGCGTATGAAAGCCGCTCAGAGTGCCCATGCTGACCCCCTGTCCACCGCCAAAACCACCTACAAGGGGCATGTGAGCATCAGAACTGGAGCAATGGAAGAAGGTGGTCTGGTCTGATGAATCACGTTTTCTTTTACATCATGTGGATGGCTGGGTGTGTGTGCATCACTTACCTGGGGAAGAATGGTGCACCAGGACGCACTATGGGGAGAAAGCAAGCCGGCAGAGGCAGTGTGATGCTCTGGGTAATGTTCTGCTGGGAAGCCGTGGAACCCCCCCGCTTCATGGCATTGTTATTCCCTAATGGCAGTGGCCTCTTTCAGCAGTATAATGCGTCCTGACACACTGCAAAAACTGTTCAGGAACGCTTTGAGGAACATGACTTGAGTTCAAGGTGTTGACTCGGCCTCCAAATTCCCCAGATCTCAATCCGATCGAGCCTCTGTGGGCTCTCGGGCAGTGGTAGCTCAGTGGTTATCTTGGATTACTGATCGGAAGGTTATGAGTTCAAATCCGTCTGCCAAATCCCATAAATGCCTCGGTACCAGATACCACAGTACAGCTTCAGAGGTCTCGACAGGGGGACTTGCGCAATATTAGGCAGGTGGTTTTAATGTTATGGCTGATCGGTGTCAAGTTCGTTACGATAATACGATCTTTACATGTGCACTCTTGTTACGACATCCCCTGTCTAGAGTAGAGGAGAAGAAACGGTCGTAAAGTAAAATTAAGGAATCAAAATAAATTCCAGCCATTTCAGATCCCCTGTCTCCGCTCCCAGCAGTTTTTAACAACACACAATCTTGCAGATCAACAATAAAGATTTATTTAGAAAACTTACTTAAATTAAGATAGAAATCATAAAGGGGGGGGGTATTGGGAGATTCAAGGGGAGGGGGACTATCGGGAGATTCGGGGGGGTTATCAGGATATTTGAGAGGTGGGAGAATATTGGGAGATTCGGGGGGGGGGGGGGTATTGGGAGATTCGAGGGGAGGTGTATATTGGGGGATTCGGGGGGATTGAGAGATTCGAGGGGAGGGGGAATATTGGGAGATTCGGGGGGGGGTATTGGGAGATTCGTGGGGAGGGGGAATATTGGGAGATTCGGGGGGGTATTGGGAGAATCGAGGGGAGAGGGAATTTCAGGGGGGGTTATCGGGTTATTTGAGAGGAGGGGGAATGTTGGGAGATTCGAGGGGAGGGGGAATATCGGGAGATTCGGAGGGGGGTATTGGGAGATTCGAGGGGAGGGGGACTGTTGGGAGATTCGGGGGGGTATTGGGAGATTTGAGGGGAGGGGGAATATCGGGAGATTCAGGGGGGGTATTGGGAGATTCGAGGGGAGGGGGAATATTGGGAGATTCAGTGCGGGTATTGGGAGATTCAAGGGAGGGGGAATATCGGGAGATTTGGATGGGGTATTGGGAGATTCAGGGGTGCACTGGGGGGGGGGGGTGTCTTTTTATTTATTTATTTATTTTATTTTATTTTATGACTAGTCTAATATTCTGTTTATTTTCCAGGATCAAGCATGAGAATATCGTGGCCCTGGAAGACATTTACGAAAGCTCGGATCACCTGTACCTCATAATGCAACTGTGAGTATGCATCACTGACACTTCACGCAGTGTATTACTCTGTGTGTGTGTGTGTGTGTGTGTGTGTGTGTGTGTGTGTGTGTGTGTGTGAGTGAGAGAGAGAGAGAGAGAGAGAGAGAGAGAGAGAGAGAGAGTGTTCCATGCCGTTTGGCTTGGATGTTGTAAGAGGCACTTTTGCTCGATGAAACACGTACGTGAGAGTTGCTCAGGGAGGGGAATTCCGGCGTTCTTATATTTTCAAAACTCAGTTGGCTGTGAAGAAATATATGTTTATCCTTGTATCTAATGCAACCTTGTGAAAGTGTAGGCAAACTTTTGTGGTATCAAAACCGCCAAAGCTCCAAACATCAGAAATAAAAAGAGCAAAAAATATCCAGACTGATCCTGATAGCTTGGTGACGGAAGTTAAAATTGTTACACAAATAAAAGTGAACTGAGAACATGAATTGAATGTGCATGTGTGTTACTTAAACAAGTGGAGATGTAGCCCAGTATCAGGGGGAAAAATGAAACCTTTTCTACTACAACCTTATTTGTAGTAATAATAATGATAAAAATATTGACCCGTGCTTTTCAAATATCCACGTCATCAGTTTATGAGCTCGTAATGTCACTTCTCTAACTCACAGTAGCACTTAGTGATTTAATGTCATCTTTCACTATGCGCTGTGTGTCATGTCCCAGCTCTCCCCCGCAACACACACACACACACAGGCACAGAATCGGTTGTGGGCGAGTGTGACCTTTACCTGAGTGTAATGCAGGCTCAGAAGGTTGATGTGGGCAGAAAGACGCAACGCCTTCAGAGATCAGAGGAGCAGAAAACAAACTGATCGTCACTCTGAACATGCCCTAATTTTAGTAACTGTGTGTGTGAGAATGTTTGTGAAAGTGCGTGTTTTGCAAGTGTGTGAGTACGAGTGTTTGTGTGACTGGATGAATGAGCGAGTGTCTGTGCGAGCGTTGGTGAGAGTGGATGAGTGAGCGAGTGTCTGTGTGAGCGTTGGTGAGAGTGGATGAGTGAGCGAGTGTCTGTGTGAGCGTTGGTGAGAGTGGATGAGTGAGCGAGTGTCTGTGTGAGCGTTGGTGAGAGTGGATGAGTGAGCGAGTGTCTGTGTGAGCGTTGGTGAGAGTGGATGAGTGAGCGAGTGTCTGTGTGAGTGGGCGGGGTGAAGTGCGTGCGTGTGTTGGGAATGCAAGCGTAATGATGAGAGAAGAAAGGAAATCAGTGTGTGATGAAAAGCTTTATCTCAGGTAAAGCACAAATACAAAGAGCTGTGATTGTCACCATAGACGCGTGTGTGTGTGTGTGTAGTGTGTGTTTAGTGTGTGTTTAGTGTGTGTGTGTGTAGTGTGTGTGTGTAGTGTGTGTTTAGTGTGTGTGTGTTTCGTGTGGTGTTCTGCAAACAGGATGCTTTCAGCAGCAGGTGCTCGGCTCGGCTCAGAGACAGCAGTGCACTGAAGCACGGTTTGCAGCGGTGCAACATCAGCACGCTTAGACTCTATTCTTTCCTCAGACGTAATGATGAAACCCCGAGTGTGTGACTCGTCACCTTCCGAGACGATACCACGAGCTTCTTTCTACATAAACATTCAGTGGATGAAATTACACACAAAGCTGCATCACAATATTGTGGGAAACGTTCCGCAAAAATAACCCTCTTACTACTTTATTTATTTATTTATTTATTTATTTATTTATTTTTTAGTGACAATATTTTGACTAACAGAAAACATTTCAATGTAGATTTTTCCCCCTTTAAAAAATACTAAAGTATTAACGAAATCCCGTTTATTTCCCCAGTAGAAAGACATACTAGCAAGTGAAATGAATATTTCTATTACTGTAGATATCTACACATAATGTCATTGGGGAAATGTTTAGGTCAAGGCTGTCGTTCATGGAAATCACACTGGAGCGAGGGTTAAAGTGACTCTGGTCCCGTGGTTGATTTTTATGTTCAGTGAAAAACGTTTCTTGTTCCCTGTAACGCTTCTAATCCCTGCCTGCTTACCACTTAGAAAAAAAAAAAAAATCCGCCTGATTGCTAATGAGATTCATAAAGAAGATGGAGAAATGGTGATTGAGATCTCATCCTTGTGGTTGATGGAGGTGTATGGAGAGCGCAGGAGTGAGGAGTGAGAGGTCAGGGTATGGAGGGAGGACCATAGATGGAGCGTTGAGACAGAGCTTTGGCCAGGCCACTTGGCTGAGCAGCGCACTGACGCAGGAGAGCGATGTAACCTTGGTGATGGGTGGCAGATTGTCCCCATCATTACACCGCTCGAATCTCAGTGTCCCCGTGTGTGCGCGTGGGTCTGAATATTCTCTCTCTCTCTCTCTCTCTCTCTCTCTCTCTCTCTCTCTCTCTCTCTTGACAATCAGGGGCAGCCTAGTCTTTATTTTTTTCATGTGTTTGATGTAGGTAAGTGTGTTGTATCAGACCGCACTGCTGTGCGGTTCTTATTTGGCCAGAAGATGTTGATTCGTTTTCTAAAACAGCAGCTGACGGTAGCTCCCCTCTGACCCTGTGTAGGATAAGGGGTATGGAAGATGGATGGATGGATGGATGGATGGATTTCTTCAAACTAGCATTACTTAACATTATAACTGGAGAGCCTCAGCATCACGAGTGTATTTAGAAAAAGTCCTAGAGAAGGTACATAAAAGGATACTAGACGAGCGCTTTGCAGCAGACAATATCTGCTATATCTTTTCATCTGAAGATGCAGTGTATGAAACGGGCACATCTGCTGAGAGTGGGAGAAAAGAGGCAGGGAGAATTCATGTTCTGTCTACTGTCCTCCCGTTAGAAACTTCATTAGGATTGAGAGAGAGAGAGAGAGAGAGAGAGAGAGAGAGAGAGAATTTGGCTGAGAATATTATAATCAGTAATTGAGCCGATTGCCCTCTATGGCTGTGAGGTGTGGGGTCCACTAACGAATCAGGAGGTCGCAAAATGGGGAAAACATCCAGTTGAACATTCACCTGCATGCAGAATTCTGTAAATAAATAAATAAATAAACCTACGAGTACATCGACGCACAACGATCAACGCGTGCAGGACCGAATTAGGCAAATATCCGCAAATTATAAAAATATAGTAACGGGCAATCCAATTCTGGAAACGCCTAAAACTCAGTGACCCCCCAATCATATCACTACAAAGCCCTGGGATACCAAGAGCTGATCAAAGCAAACACCCCTCTCTCTATCAGCTGGTCCGACGCTCCGGCCCTGAAAGACCACCAACACCTACTAACCCCCACCACACTGATGCTTCACATCAGAACAACAAAGTCCAACTCATCAGATTAGACCAAATTACTAATGCTATCTGGCCCTGAAAAGACCGCACACCATGGCAAAGTGTCTGTCCACAGTGACGGATAAAAACACCGAAGCACCTTGACCTGATACAGTCTCAGTGGCCACGCCCTAGCAGAGGAAACAGGCAGGCGCAGGAAAACATGGCTCTCACAGGAAGAAAGCTCGTGCCTACACCGCAACCAAAACACAACTGAGACGGAGCGGCACTTCCTAACAGAACACACAACATACACACAGCCGAGAGAAATTCTTCCCCAAAATGACACACACCAGACATTTGAGAATCTATCACACAGTGAAAAACTCCCCTCCTGCTAGGAGAAGATAAAGACTGCTGGATATTAGCAGCACAATATGTCTCAGCCGGCCACAATATTAGGGACAGTGAATGATCTGCCTCGCCCTTGTGTTTCCTGTAACTCGTGTGATTGCTCTTCTTTATTATTATTATTGTTTTATATTTTTTTTCCTCTCCTTTATTAGTAAATTCACTTTTATCCTGTAATTTTACACATTTTTCTCCTTCTTTTTTCAATTATTCTGTATATAGTCCATTTATTTTGTCCTTAATTTGTACATTTATGTACATTGTTTACACTATTTTTTTTAGTTTCATTTTATTTAATCTGTTGGTATTTTACTCCGTTTTATTTTATTTTGTCTTTTATTTTGTTTACCCTTCCCTTGTACTTGCTTTGGCAACACAAATGTACAATTGTTTGTCATGCCAATAAAGCACATGAAGACTGAAACTGTGTGTGTGTGTGTCTGTGTGTGTGTCTGTGTGTGTGGTAGAAGTTAGTGACAGGGTCAGGGACATTCCTCCATGAGGTCAAACCCATGACTATAGGCTTTTACTGTACCATCTGTGGCTGTCAGAAAGCGCGCGCTCACACACACACACACACATTTAGGTGGTGTAGACATTTGTGTCTTTTCCCTGAAGGGATGTGTGTGTGTGTGTGTGTGTGTGTGAGAATAAAATCACTTTTCCGTATTAAACTGCTGAAATGTTCGTTTCTGTCTTCAGTTAAAATAAAATTCCCCAGCGCTGCTGATTATAAATGCTTATTAATAGGTTTGAAAGCGTGTTTGTTTATATAGGACCGAGTTTTTCTCTTTTCTTTTTTTTTTATCTTCTTACCCCCTCTGGTGGCGGGTTTATGCATTTGTAATGCTTTACATTAGTGGTTCTCTTAACTCAGGGGTTCCCAAACTTTTCCAGGGCAAGGCCCCCCAAATGGCATTAACATTTGACCGAGGCCCCCCTTTTGCAAGACGTCTTTAAAACACATTAAAAATACAGTCTTCTGAATCTATCCCCCTCTTTTAAGTTGATGTTTTGTCTGTTTAGCAAATAGAAAGTTAGGTATAGCAAATGTGACTTTAATATGTATTGTTACAAATAACATGTTATAGTATTTCATACATAACAAGTCATGTATTTATTTTTCACACCAAATTGTTGAGGCCCCCCGGGCGCCCCCTGGTGGCCCCCACTTTGAAAACCACTGTCTTAACTTACACTATATACTGCATCTGAAAATGTTTTCAAATGTAAGCATTAATGCGCTGTATTAAAAAAAATGAACTTTGACCTTATACACTTGCATTAAATAATGTTTATTCTATCATTGACTAAAACTAAGTCAGAAATTAAATTACACCATGTCGCTAATTAGTTACGCAACCACCAAATTTGGGTGTCTGGGTGTAAATATTGGCACCCACCATTCAGCCACATAACCACTGTGTATATATCAGTTACTTTTGGATGTATTTTTACTCTCTTATGAAATAAATATCATTTAGTACTTAAAATGATGATACATGGCCTACAGAAAGCCCCCCCCCCCCCCCTTCTCTGTAGTCAGATTTGCAGATGCAGAGATTATATTTCGTCATGTCCCAACGCCCTGACCTTGCATAATGCGTAATTCGGATTACGCCGTCCGACTCCCATGTGCACTGAGAGTTCGTTAACGTACATTCAAGTACACTAATGTGCATAATAAACTTTTTATTCTCAAAAATGTGTGAAGACAATGACTGCAGCATACAGTTACAGTGTGTGTGTGTGTGTGTGTGTGTGATGTGTTTAGGGTTTCAGGAGGAGAGCTGTTTGACCGGATCGTGGAGAAGGGGTTCTACACAGAGAAAGATGCCAGCACACTCATCAGACAAGTCCTGGATGCAGTCAACTACCTGCACAGTATGGGCATTGTACACCGAGACCTGAAGGTGATCGAGCAGAAACACACACACACACACACACACACACACACACACGAGGGGTGGATAAATCATTAGCCCAATTAGTAATGAGTTTTTATTTTTGGTGAGGACAGATCACCGCTTGTAGCTTGGCCTATGACTTGCTGACATTTCATTGCGGGCACAGACACGATGTGCTACATTAGAAAGGAGATTATAATCATTAACCCATTCATTTCTTGTAGTCTGTAATAATGCACTTAACTATACTAAAGCATAGAACTAAACAGGAGTTAGATCATGCGTTTCTGATTTGTCTCACACATACACGTTCACTTACGTCTTATTACTGATGTTTCTTCTGTGAACAGATTTTTATTTATTTATTTATTTTAATTCCTTCTTTTTTTAAAAGTCTGCACGTCTTTTTTTCCTTTTTCAGCCTGAGAATCTTCTTTACTTCAACCCTCAAGACGGCTCAAAGATCATGATCAGTGACTTCGGCCTTTCGAAGATGGAGGGCACGGGTGATGTTATGTCCACTGCCTGTGGCACACCAGGATACGTCGGTAAGAGTCAGTCAGTACGTTTACACGGACGCCGATAATCCGATGTTTACCCGATTAAGACGATGCTCTGATTAAGAATCTAGCATGTAAACAGCGATTATTGATGACTTTAATCCGACTAAAGTCACACTCGAAGTAAACACAAATGGAATTAAGACATGTGGAGTACTCCTGTTTTAGTCGCATTATCGACGTGTATTACAGACATGTACACACCTTAATCACACTATTAACGTCGTGTGGGAGTTTTCACAGCATTTTGCGACAGGACACGTACACACACGGCAGCGCTCAACCGTTTGACGCCAAACAAGAGAGCACGGCTGCGTCCCAAACCGCGTACTTACCTACTATATAGTAGGAGAAATACACGTATCTCAGCTACTATATATTAGGAAAGTATGCGGTTTGGGACGCAGCCCACGGCTTCAAGCAGTCGTCTATTTGCACGTATATCATGACAAATAATTAACCACACTTGAAGATTTTGTAAAATTAAAAGTGAAACACCCAAAACTGTATACGGTTCCATAACGAAGACCAACTGTATGTCGATACGTGAAATTCTAGAGGGAACGTCGGACGGCGTGGCGTGGGGACGTAAAGATGCGTGCCGTTAATTGAGCTACGTTCTATAACATGTAAAACAGGAACACGAACGGAGTATTCTAAAAGCGACTCATGTAAACACCTTAATCACAATATTATACGTCTTATTCAGAATAAGGTCAATAAATAGATTACTGCCGTCCATGTTAACGTAGCTAATAAAACATTTTTTTTTTTTTTTTTTTAACATTACAATCCTACATTTTGCAAGATAATGTTAACACCATACAGCACATATGTCATTCAGTGCATATGTACAGCTTAGTTCATCTGTGTGCATCCTGTATCTGAGCCTAGAGCTGTTTCTTATCACGCAGTGCCAGAGCTGCTGTTGCTCTGATCCAGCACAACCAGACATGGCATAGCAAACCAAAACCATGATATTATTACTCTCTCTCTCTCTCTCTCGCTGTATCACACACACACACACACACACACACACACACCACTGAACACGATTCATTCTCCTATCCCCATGTCGTCCTGTAGCACTGGAATGTCAGTGAGAAGGGCACACACTCCTGAACACCGCCTTCTCTCTCTCTCTCTCTCAGTATATGGAATTGAATTATTTGAAATGTTAATAGAGTTAGCCGCATGGGTTGCTGCATTTAATCACACTTAATCACCCGTAAGGATGTGATCAAACTTCGTCCGTGTAACAAGCACTGTATTAGGTTGTGTTGTGCATTTTAATTAGACCTGTCAAAAGGGAAGAACTAGTTCATCGCAGGATTTTTTTTTATTACTTGCTTCAGTCAGAGGAGTACCTGAGCGGGCCGCTCACACCACTCTCGCATTCAGAAACAAAACTGTCTGAGGCTTGTGAGGTTTTAGGTTTGCTTAAGTCAGGGCTCCCAAGCACTTGATTTTTTTTTTTTTTTTTGATTGTTTGTTTTATTCATTATATTTTTTTTTACAAACTAATATTTCAGCCCTTTTTTTTTTTTTTGAGCCCTTTTTTTTTTTTAAACGCTGAGTGTACGGCCCATTTTAGTCTTCTTCACCAGCACTAAAAACAAAGATTTCTTCGTCCATGTACCTCCATTAGCTCCTCAACAACATCGAGTTGGGGGGAAAAAAAATAAAATCTTGATATTGAGTGACCGTGACTCATTGGAACAGGAGTCAAGAAAACGAACAGGGAAATATGCAAAACATTTTATTGAATACGTATTTAAGTAAATATCGAGGAGAAACCACAATGCCAAATTCATAATGTCAACTTCAGATCATTGGTTCAAAAAGCTGCAGAGCTAAAAGTCCAGAGGGTGGAGTCAGACCTGATCCAGCTCCTCCTACCGGAGTAGAGTTTCAGGCTGGATAAGTGTGATGTACAGCATTGTGTAGGTTAGTGTTAGGCTTCTAGGAGGAGATGGTCCAGATCCAGCTCCACCCCCTGGACTCTGCAACAAGAACCATTTGAAAATGTTTGGGATATATATATATATATATATCTTAGCTGTTACAAGGAGCATGATCAAGTTCAACCATTATTCTGCTTATAAACTGATTCTCCTGATTCTAGAGCTAATATTACCAGGCTGTTGTCTTTCATTGGATAAGGTCCATGCTTCCTAACAGGGTGAAATAAACACACACATCTAAATGTTCTTTTCACATCACGAAATTCAGCATATACGTAGTGTGTATATATATTCGTATATGTGATGCATATTGAGGTTAGATGCTTAGACACTGTTAAAGTCCAAACGGCAACGCATTAGAAGGAATGAGCTCGCTTGGTCATTGTAATTCAGGTGTGTGTGTGTGTGTGTGTGTGTGTGTGTGTGTGTGTGAGGGAGGAAGGGCAGGGATGTGTGGATTTAATGTTGTGTGATGGAGTACCATGCTGCATTAGAATGACACGAGTTCACAAGCATGTGTTCAGTATTCCTGACTCGTCTAGTCCCTGTCTCTTTGCCTTTAAATGGTAACACACTCTGTTTCTTACTTTCTCCCTCACATGTGTGTGTTTTGGATTTCACTTGGACTGTTCCAGCAGTTATACTATCTGCATCTGCCTCTTTCTCTCTCTCTCTCTCTCTCTCTCTCTCTCTCTCTCTCTCTTTCTCTCTCTCTCTCTCTCTCTCTCTCTCTCTGTATGTCTGGATATCTGTCTCACACTCTTTCTCTCTCTCTCTCACTCTCTTTCTCTCTCTGTATGTCTGGATATCTGTCTCACACTCTTTCTCTCTCTCACTCTCTTTCTCTCTCTGTATGTCTGGATATCTGTCTCACACTCTTTCTCTCTCTCTCTCTGTATGTCTGGATATCTGTCTCACACTCTTTCTCTCTCTCTCTCTGTATGTCTGGATATCTGTCTCACTCTCTTTCTCTCTCTCTCTCTCTCTGTATGTTTGGATATCTGTCTCACTCTCTTTCTCTCTCTGTATGTTTAGATATCTGTCTCACTCTCTTTCTCTCTCTCTCTCTCTGTATGTTTAGATATCTGTCTCACTCTCTTTCTCTCTCTCTCTGTATGTCTGGATATCTGTCTCGCACTCTTTCTCTCTCTGTATGTCTGGATATCTGTCTCACACTCTTTCTCTCTCTGTATGTCTGGATATCTGTCTCACACTCTTTCTCTCTCTCTCTCTTTCTCTCTCTGTATGTCTGGATATCTGTCTCACACTCTTTCTCTCTCTTTCTCTCTCTGTATGTCTGGATATCTGTCTCACTCTCTGTCTGCCTCTTGGAGTGTGTTTCTTTCTCTCTACTTTCTCTCCCTCCAGAGTCTGTCTATCTCGGTCTGTCTCTTCCTGTCTGCCTTTCCGTCTCTCCAGCTCTGCCCTTTGCTCTATCTCTATCTGTTGATCTGTCTCTTTTTTGCGCATATGTCATACTAAATATTTTAAATATTTAGTTTTAAATCGTCAAACCAAACACAACATAAAACGAAGGTAACCTGAGTAAACACACACTACAGTTTTTATTTTTTTACTGAATGAAAACGTTATCCAACATCCATCACCGACGTGGAAAAACTAATTGCCCCCTTAAACTTAGTCTGGTTGTGCCACCTTTAGCAGCAATAACTGTAACCAAACACTTCCAATAACTGGGGATCAGTCTTTCACAGCTGTCTGTCTGTCTGTCTGTCTGTATCATTTGCTTGATCCCTCTCTCTCCCTGCCTGTCTCTGTCACTCTCTTTCTCTCTCTGTCTCTCTAGCTCAATCTGTCTCGCTCTATTTTTCCTCACTATCTTTCGATCTGTCTCATGCATTCTCGCTCTCATTCACTCTCTCTCTCTCTCTCTCTGATGGAGAGTGTGTAAATGTGATGTTATAGTGCTATAAATAAATGGTTTATAGAGTAGACCCTTATTCAGCATTCCTTTGTTTAGACTGAAAAACAGACCCCGAACTGATAAAAATAGATTGTGTGCTCCACTCTGTGCGTATGTGCATGCGCACACAGTCGAGGAAGTCACGTGTCCTCTTCCAGATTTTGATGGCAGTTTGCCTCAGTTTTTGTCTTGATGAGTCCGAATAGCTTTCATAAGCGACACCATGCTCGAGCACACAATCTTTCTTTCTCTAGCAAACACAATAATGCTGAACGAGAGAAAGAAAAGGGAGTGGGGAGAAGGAAAACGAGCGTTTCAGATCTATTTGGAGTTGCTTCTAGAGCTCCGTTATCCCTCCGTGTCATGTAGCGAGCGGCAGGATTGACAGGTGTGTGTTGCAACCCTTTCTTATTCTAACAACCCAGTTACTATATCAGGCTTAAATATTTCAGTGGGATTTGAGGGTCGTAACTGCTCGAGTGTTGCGTCGAATACTTTGCCGCTGAAATGTAGTAATTTAATAATGAACGCCTGCTGCTGAAAATGTATTATCGGTGTGATTTAAAGGCAAAATATTAAACAAAAATCTCGCACAGCTAAATCGAGACTTTCACAGAATATTTCAGAGAGCAAAACTCTCAGGAGAGGTATAATCTATCTCCTCTATTAATCACAGCCACACTAGTCGTGGATGTCTCTGAGCTCAAGTATGCGCAAGTGGGTGGATCGCGCTTTCCTCCAAGTGTGTTACACTGCCCCCTGATGGTGCACGAGTAGCAGTACAATAAAGAAGGCTTCGTAGAGGAAGCCATAGCTGTCGTATGATTGGGGAGAGATGGGTGGGGACGAAACACTGTTGTTTTACCGGCTCGATAAGCAGAAGTGGAGCAGGAATTTAATCATGAATTTTTAATAATTAATAAACAGAATCTCATCGAATAAGAAAATGCCAATGGAATCACTCTAATAAGGCACTTGTAGCAACACACGTTACTGTTCTGCAGTTATTACTAGCACTTTGTGAGTTTATTGGATCTAACCCTCGTTTAGAATCGCAATCGGATCTGAGCGCGAGCAGTTTATAACTTTTCCTTATAAACTTATCTCTGTCTCTTCATTCCTCTCGTCAGCTCCTGAGGTGCTCGCTCAGAAGCCATACAGTAAAGCTGTGGATTGCTGGTCGATTGGAGTCATAGCTTACATCCTGTAAGTACTGCCTTTTCCCATGTTTTAGTATTTATATTCATGTATTCAAAAACCTCTTAGAACTGAGATAATGACTTGCTCAGTGACTCATGTGTCAGTTTGGCTGGGATTTCAACTCGCGACCTTCCGATCATTATCCAACAGCAGCCCGTGAACACACTACAGTCCTGCAGCCTTTAAAACCAGGTCCAATTCTGATTCTGGAGATGTACGTTTATATACGAGGATCTTTAAACCCGAGGTGCTGATCGGTCGCGCTTTCCGAATTATTCTGAAGAGCAAACAGGAACAGCAGAAGACTTGTGCATATGTTTCTTATTGTTTTCACATGGCGCGCCTGCAGTTCTGTCTCTCGGTCCGTTTCATACAGGGCCGTATCCAGAGTGGAGTTGAGCACACAGAGTGATTGAGTTTATACTGAAATTGCACAAATTCGGTATTCAGACATAAATACAGACTTGAGCACTGTTCAGAGAGTTACACAAGAGCTGCACATGTTGCATGGAGCTTCAGATTAGATCCCAAAACTGGAATGCCATTTGAGGGCAATATTAAATACATACACATCCATCCATCTATTTCCTGTACCACTAATCCTGCACAAGGTCACAGGGAGCCTATCCCAGGGGACAAGGCCCGGGGACACCCTGGACGGGGTGCCAACTCCTCGCAGGGCACATACGCACACACCCATTTACACACTCACACACCCATTCACACACTACGGACAATTTGGACATGCCAATCAGCCTACCATGCATGTTTTTGGACTGGGGGAGGAAACTGGAGTACCCTGAGGAAACCCCCGAATCACGGGGAGAACATGCAAACTCTGCACGCGTACATAAACATGACACAATTGGTTATTTAATTAATAACAACACCGTATGCCCACAAGGTCACTTTCATAGAGGACGACTCGGGTCGGAGTATCATCGTCGTCATCTATATTTTCTTTTTCCACCCCTACTGGAACGTTTATTTCCATCCTTGGTTTAGACTCAAATATTTTAAATGCAGGTTACAAATTCTGCCTAAATTCTTAACATTTGTTAGATGTCCCAGGGCAACAGTCAACCAGTTGTACTGCAGACACACACACACAAACTCACTCACTCGTCCTGATCCGTTACAGATGTTGTTTTCCATCACTATCTCCTTAGATGGTGGTTTTATTTTAGTGCTGTTGTAGTGTTTGTGTCTGACTCATAAAAACAAAGATTTAACGTCCATGTTCAAAATTGTGTGCGCGCATGCGCAGTTCAGGCCATGCAATCACACCTTGTCATTTCCTGTCTGAACTCCGCCCACCATTTCTATTTTTCTTTTTTTATTGATATTCCCATTTCCCCAGTGAAAACAAGCCCCCCCCCCCCTTTTTTTTTTTTTGTTATTTAATCTGTAGTGCTTATCTGAACATCTGGATTACGCATACTCTTAAAATGTCCTCGCTATAACAGAAAAAAACAAACAAAAGCAGAATCTTTCAGGCCCCTACTGCGCTGTCCTAAATCATGCAATGCAGCTTTCTTAGGAAAAAACAAATGTCTTGAATTCATTTGTTATTGTATTTAAAGTGAGATTTTCACGCATCTGTAAGATCCACGTATACGATGAGAATAACTACATGATGCATAATACCCTAGGTTTACACGTGAGTGTATGAATGGGTGTTGTATACAGTCCCCTCTGAAAGTATTGGAACAGCAAGGCCAATTCTATTTGCGCTATACACTGAAGACATTTGGGTTCGGGATCAAAAGAAGAATTTGAGCCGACAGATCAGAATTTCAGCTTTCATTTCCTCATATTTACATCTAGATGTGTTGAACATGCCAACTTTTTGTTTGAATCCAGCCATTCTTCAAGTGAACACGTGACCGTCCCAATTAATAGCTCTGAACGTCTATTCTGGGCTTCACCTCTGGAGACTGCATTTGTTGTTAAAAGGAGTAAACCAACATGAAGACCAGGAAGCTGCCTGTGGGAGAAAAACAAGCCATTTTGATGCTGAGGAAAGAGGGAAAATCTATCAGAGCCATTGCACAAGCTACTGTATACTTATGCTCAGCTAAAAATGGGCTACTCTGCCACCACAGGTGCCATGTTGTACGTTGTTTAACACATCTGGATGTAAATATCAGGAAGTGAAAGCTGGAATTCCGATCCATCATCACGTATTGATCTCAAACCTAAATGGGTTCCGTGTATAGCACAAACGAAAGAATTGGCCTTGCTGTTCCAATACTTTTGCAGGGGACAGCTTGTGGTGTGTGTTTGTGTATGCTTGTGTGAATGTGTGTGTTTGTGTATTAGTATTAGTGTGATGTAGTAGACCGAGTGTGTTAAATTGCCTGTCGTCTGCGCTCCTCCATTAACCAGCGCATCAGTGTCGAATCCCAGCCAATCACGTTCACTCGGAAACGCTCTCTCACGGCTGATTGGTCTCCTCTCAGGTATGAACATTACATTAGCAACAGGGTAAAACCAGCGCTTATTCGCCAAGCATCTGCATAGCAATCCTGACATCCGGAGAGGAAGACGCAAAGCTAATCGGGTGGAAATCAGGCAGAAAATTACCATCCATACCTCCACTTTGGCACTGTTATCCTGTGTAGCCGAGGGGAAAGGCATTTCAACAAGTTTGATGACGAAAAGGGAAGGGCCACGGGGGTGGGGGTTTAAATTCCAGGAAATGCATTTTTATAATTTATTCTTCCTTCATGCACAGGCTTAATCCACTTAATCCTCTGTCTTCTTGCCTAGCAGGCTGTGCGCTACAAGACTGTGGTGAAGACATGAGTGTGTATTGTTGATTTGTATTAACGTTATTCCAGTTATTATTCAAATTAAATTATAATTTCTTTATTTTTTTTTAAAATCCATGATAAAATTTTCGACCATTATCCTTAGCATATTTGTGAAAGAACGCTGAAGCGACACGTATTGTACGTCTAGTCAAAGGTCTGTTCGTTTCACTATTCGTCAACTAACTAGCTTCGCTACCTATGAATATCTACAGTTCTGTGAAAAAATATTTGCCCCCATCCTGAGTTTTTCTGTTTTTGTGTCTCTCGTGCTAAGTAGTTTTAGATCTTCAAACAAATTCTAACATAAAATAAACGCAACCTGAGTAAACACACACTACAGTTTTTATTTATTTATTTATTTGTTTGTTTGTTTGTTTGTTTATTTGAAGCAAAAATAATTATCCAACACCTATCACTAATGTGAAAAACTAATTGTCCCTTAAACTTAAAATCTGGTCGTGTCACCTTTAGCAGCAATAACTGCAACCAAACGCTTCCGATAACTGGAGATCAGTCTTTCACTTACTTCTAGGACTAGGACTTACTCCTACGCTCTGGATCGTTGTCTTGCTGCGTAATCCAGTTGCACTTGAGTTTCAACTTACAGACTGAAACCGGACATTCTCCTTTAGGATTTTCTGGCAGAGAGCAGAATTCATGTTTACATCAATTATTGCATGTTACACAGGCCCTGAAGCAGCAGAGCATCCCCACACCATCACACTTCCTCCACCATGTTTGACCATATGTATAATGTTCTTTTTGTTGAATTTGGTGTTTGATTTATGCCAGATGTAACGGGACTCCTGTCTTCCAAACAGTTCCACAGAACATTCTCCCAAAAGGTTTGAGGATCATCAAGGTGTGTTTTGACAAAATTCAGACGAGCCTTAATGTTCTCCTGGGTTAGCAGTGGTCTTCACCTCGCTACCCTTCCATGGAAGCTATTATTGCCCAGTGTCTTTCTGATAGTGGAGTCATGAACAGTGACCTATATTGATGCAAGAGAGGCCTGTAGGTCCTTTGATGTCGTCCTTGGCTCTTTTGTGATTTGATGGATGAGTCGTTGCTGTGCTCTTGGAGGAATTTTGGAAGGTCGGCCACTTCTGGGAAGGTTCACTACATTGCCGAGTTTTTCCATTTGGAGATAGTGACTCTCGCTGTGGTTCTTTGGAGTCCCAGAGCCTTTGAAATAGCTTTGTAACCCTTCCCAGACTGATGTATTTCAATCACCTTCTTCCTCATCATTTCTGGAATTTTCTTTCAGTTTTGCCATAGTGTGTTACTGGGTAAGACCTTTTAACCTACTTCATACTGTTGTAAAAGTTCTATTTAAGCGTTGATGTGATTGACAGGGTTTGCAGTAATCAGGCCTGGTTGTGTCTAGTCCAGCTGAACTCCATTATGAATGCAGTTTCATAGATTTGGGGAATTAGTAACTACGGGGGCAAATACATTTTCACACAGGCTCAGTTGGTATTGGATAACTTTTTTGCTTCAATAAATAACATCATCGTTTAAAAACCGTATTTTGTGTTTACTCCGGTCACCTTTGTTTCATCTTCGATTTTGTTTTAATTCCAGAAAAAAATTTAGTATGAGAAGAAATCAGTAGGTAAGTTAGCTAGGTTAGCAATTTCTTTAGTTGTTAAAGAGCGTACTTTAGTTATAGCTCTTCTCTGTCTGCTATCGCTATTGTTAACAGCTACAAGAGTAACTCTCTAACAAGAAATATTATACTTCGTTTATTTATACTTGTGTTGAGGCTTACGTATCAATGGGCTTGTAACTTTCTTATCCGAGACGATGGTTGTTACTACCGTCCCGAGTTGACAGTACTGAGAAATCAGCTGTTAGGTGAGCGTCTGTCACACACCAATCTCACAAACATTCATCCAAACACTGATTGTTGATTGGCAGCTCTTTCTCGTTGCCAACTTACCTTTCTGCTTCAGATCAAGCCGTCTCTCTGGTTTTTTATTTTATTTTAAATCTTTTTGTCAGCGCATAGATCCGTTGTTTTTACATTCATTCTGATATGTCGCCTAAATGCCTTTTTACATTCATTCGGCTTAAGGCGCTCCACAAAAACACTTAGGCCCTGTTATGTGATACAATACGATTCTTAAGGCAGTGATTCGATATTTGATGATCACTGAATCTGCTTTAATACGATATGATTTTGATTTAGTAATCTCGGATCGATACGTGAACAACTTTGTTCAGAATCTTGGGTAAGCCTGTCTTTAATCCATGAATGATGATGACATAAAGAAGAAGTACGTTAAAATGATAAGACTTACAAGCAAATCATCTTGCTAACCTATTTAATCATTGGTTTAAGACTATGAATTCTTTTTTTACACACCAGTTTTCTGTACTTTTTTTTTCAATGAAAATCAATTCATAACCAGTTATATTTAATAATAATAGAATATTAATTCTTGCCTTTTAAATCGATGCATTGATCCAAATGGTCTGACATTCCTTCTTTGTTTGTTATTTTAAAATGGCCTCCCGTTAATGGATGCGGTTTTATACAGGACATTTAATGCGGGCATGTCTTTTATCTGCACAGTTTTATCATCTATCTGTCCGATCTTAATTTGCATCTGTCCAAAAGTATTTGTGGCTCTGCAGTAACCTAAAACAAGATGGTTTCGAATGCCAAATGTAATTTATTCGTCTGTATAGTCGTTGCCTCTGCCACGTGTTCTAGTAAAGATGGCTGGTCTGTTTTGTGTGTTTTCTTTCAGGCTGTGTGGATATCCACCTTTCTATGACGAGAACGACTCCAAACTCTTCGAGCAGATCCTGAAAGCCGATTATGAGTTCGATGCACCTTATTGGGATGATATATCTGATTCAGGTGATCAGCTGAACGTGTGTGTAATTTGAAGTTGAAGGAGTTAGTTAATAGTTCAATCTTTGTTGTGTGTTGCTCCCTGGTTCAGCGTAGCCTTCCTGATTTAAATCGTCTCAGCAGTGGAATTTATAGGCGTAGTATTGAGAGACGTAGTCACGTAAATACTCGTAAAATTTTATTAGTTTAACTAACTGTTAAATCCTGACTTGCTTACATCTGTAACACATACAGTCACAGACACTCAAACGTGTCCTCGGTTATCCATGAGTAATCCATGACTGGTCTGCCAGTAAGAGTGAAAAAATGTAAGAATGGTTTTACAGGAAAGTGTCTCACCACATGTTTATTTCTCTCTCAACATTACTCATTTACTCTTGGTCTCCCTAAAATACACTTCACTCTATTTTTGTGATTCTTTTTTTTCTTTTTTTCTTTTTTTTTTTTGATGAGTGTTCAATCTAAACTTTAGTGCTTTTCACACACATTCCAGACCCTCTGCTACAAAACCACAAGACGTTTTCATTTTTTTTCCCCCCCTTCTGGGAATGGAGTAATTAGTCACTTTGTGTTTGCTGGCTGTGTTCTCAGTTTAGTGTTTGTTCTCTCCAGCCAAGGACTTTATCAACAGTTTGATGGAGAAAGACCCCACTAAGCGTTTCACCTGTGAGCAAGCTCTGCGTCACCCCTGGTGAGTCTCGTTCTCCGATTCGCGCTACTGCAGAGGTCTGTAACGACCAGGACGCAGGAAATAACACTGCGTCGAGGACATATTGTATAGTATTCTATATAGATTAGCTTTTAAACAACATGATCCTTGCAGCCAGACACCAAGACCAGGCTAGAAAGGAGCCTAAATAAACATGTTATTTTGGTAAATATAATTCGGCCACAGTTACATATAATGGGTTTTCCCAGACGCCAAAAATATTTAAATTATCAGAAACTGGATGAAGACAATGTCCGATATGTCCATGTTGTAAGAACAGATAATATTTGTACAGTAAACACTTTATAGCTTGTAAATCTTGTCAGTGTGTCTTCTTGATCTCACTTGGATTATTTGCTTGTTTTGGGATCAAACCCTGAAGCCGTTATTTGCTGTACCAATAATCATCAGCATTTATAATGCAGGATTTGCAGGAATAATAAATGGACTTGTCTGGCTTTTCTTCC
The DNA here is from genome assembly GCF_023375685.1 of Ictalurus furcatus. NCBI lineage: Eukaryota > Metazoa > Chordata > Actinopteri > Siluriformes > Ictaluridae > Ictalurus > Ictalurus furcatus. The sequence continues at coordinate 20,794,988 of NC_071273.1, forward strand.
AGGATTGCCGGAGACACCGCTCTCTGCAAGAACATCCACGAATCGGTCAGCCGTCAAATGCGTAAAAACTTTGCTAAGAGCAAGTGGAGGGTAAGTCAGGCCTGTGAACAGACATCTTGACACACGTAGGTTCAAATACAGCAGCTCAGCCCATTTCTGCATTTGTGTGTAACAGCAAGCCTTTAACGCTACGGCGGTGGTGAGGCACATGAGGAGGCTGCAGCTGGGCAGTAGTATGGGCGCCAGCATGGATGGCGCTCACCCGAACAGCAGCGCCCAGAGCCGAGGGCATGCAGCAAAGCAGCAGACACCACCACCGAACCAAACCCTGAACCCGGTGTTAAACCTCAGCCAAAACCAGAAACCTGCTCCTAACCAGAACCAGTATCACATCAACAACATGTCTACAGAGTCTCCTTCTATAACGCGTAAAGACTGTAAGTAAGACCCTGTAGTGTTGTTTGTGTGCTTGTATATTAACCATTTGTGGTGGATTTCTGACCTTCAACCTCTGGGAAATCTGTAGTCTTCTCCTGACTGTTCTCAAATCAAGATCTAACCTATTTCCAGCTCTTAAAGATATTTTTCTTTTCATGACATATAAACATTATAAAAGATCTGTAAAGTAAAGATAAAGCACATCTACAACCACTGATTAATTCATCAACTATAAATCTGTACGAGAGAGAGAGAGAGAGAGAGAGAGAGAGTACATTCATCATGATAGAAACCCAAGAAGAAAGATTCGTTCAAGTTAAAGACACTTACAGATCTTGTGTTCCTAATATAAACTCTGAAATACCATTCGAGAGTTTAGGGGTGATGAAAGAAAACCTTTTTCCACCAACTTAGCTGCGTGTGAGGATCTTCAGGATTAACAGCAGCTCTGACTCAACTGAGCGAAATGCTTGAGATGGGTTATACTGCTTCTGGAGATCGGTGGCTTGTCTGACATCATAATCAAGTCTTTTTGGAACTCTGGATGTGGAACTTAATAAGCAAATAAGCAGGCAGTGTAGCTTGAATAAGACCGAGCTAATGTGCTCTGACTTTCTCCTGGGAAGGATGTGGACCACTGTTTTCTGGTCTTACTGAAGATTCCTTAAAGAGGCAGCAGGGCAAGCAACACCTTACAATTGTTCAATCTAAAGGTTATGAAAGCAAGCACTAGTTTACCAGCATCATGTGGGGGTTGGTATATTTCTTACTTTCTCTGTTTTCCAGTTTCCCAATTTCACAATTACATGGGCATTAAATGATAAACCACCTTCCTGGGTTTTGGTGTCAGAGAAGCTTTTCATTAAGTCCTTTAATCAAAATTTAGGAGAAGGACGTTGCTAAGCTTTTGTATGTTTAACGCAGTGTCATTATGCGTAGCTGTGCTGCTGAACCTGGACAAACTAATAAGTATGATTATGTATAATCAGCATAGACGAGAGAGTCAAAATTTGTAAAAAAAAAAAAGAATGTACTTGTGAATTACAAGTCTAAAGGAAAAACAACAATGGGCCTAAAATAGAGCCTTGTGAGATGCCGTATGACACTTGGTCTCGAAGGTATGTTTATTACTCCTACAAAATGGTAATGGTCTGTCCGGTAAGATCTAAATCAAGCCAGAACTTAGTGTCTTAGTAACGATGTTTTCAAGCCCATCCATTATGAATATCCTGGTCAGTAATGTCTCAACAATATAAAATATGAAACATAACTACAATCCAACTTGCTAATGTGCATGGTGGTCTTTTGTAGGTACGGCACCTCCTCACGCTTCCTGTTCTTTGGCATCCGCAGCCGCATCCCAAGCTCCAGGGGCGGAGCCCTGCAGGCCACACCCCTCCTCCGTTGCCTCGGTGAGCACTGTGTTAACTGGGACAAAGTGACGCCAGGTCCTGCGGGGGGAGAGCTGGGAGGCCACAGCCCTGTAAGCCACGCCTCTCAGACCACCCCCCGCCCTGCCTTGCGGACAGGCAGAGGACTCACCCACCCACTGGTCGCCATAATTAACCATTGAGAGACTCGACACTGCGCGCCACTTACTGCACACCGCAACTCGTCCTGCTACTCGAACCCCACGCTATCAGGGGGGCACGACACACGCAGACAGGATGAAGAGGTCTAATTCACTTATAAGAGTGGAATTACGTGGCCAGGCTTGAGTCTTGTATGAGAATAATTGCGTGTTGTGTTATGAATGTGCTATGAATCACAGCAGCCATTTTACCCTCCGGTTATGACTCGGAAAGGACTTCAGAGGAATGCACGGGAGTAAACGTGAAGTGTGTCTGCCTTGAGCACCTTCAGGCAGAACCAATGTCAAATAGTTTTTCTTATTCTACATCTCTAAGCTCTTCCCCTCGTATTCTCTCTCTCTTTTTTTTCCCCCCTCTCACACTTCTGGCACTTCCTATAAGCTGTGTTTGAGTTGACGAGATTTTTGCAGTTTTATTTCTAGAGTTTCTAGTCGTTCTCTGGTTTTCGAGTTTTCTACGATCTGTCTCACAGACCTGCAGAAGTGCTTTATAAATCATGTTGGACTGTTTCGAACTGTTAATCTGGCTCCAAGTTGTATGTGTTTGTACATGGAAGTTCCACAGCTACTGACTACGGATTTGCTGTAGTCCTGCAGTGTTGGATTGAGAGTATAGAGTTTATTACCACATCACAAGATTCATCCAGATATTTGCCTCAAATATGATTTTTCTATTTTATTACATGCACGCATACACCCAAGCAGTGATGACTGATGATGGTAGCACTGTTATATACTATCTTTTTCTCAGTCTATCCATTTCATGTTTACACACCGATGCACACACATTGAAAGCCCCTGAAAAGCCATGGCAGCGTTGCTTCACACCCAGTGTACGAGTTCTCAGGGAATTCCACAGTTGCACTGGACATATATATATATATATATATATATATATATATATATATATATATATATATATATATATATATATATATATATATATATATGACCGTATAAATGAAAATTCTTCCATGTCTCGGGTCGGTCTCACCCCTTAGCCACACTAGAGCCCGTGATAGACAATGTTACAATTAGGATATGTCCTGTACACCATTGTCCACCGTAACAATCTGTCTCTCCGAATCGTCCGAGTCAGGCAGTGAGTATATGGGCTAGGGCTGCCCCCTAGAAGTCAACTAAATGCTTAGATTTATGTCGTCATTTATGCGCTTGTTTATATTTTAGGTTAATTATAGTTAAAACCGTCATTACATCTTGAAGTTTGAATTATTTAGCTAGTCAATTCTGTTTAAAAATTGCACTTAATACTGAAAGATGGAAGTGAAAACTTGGACGCACTTTTCTGTAAACATTTGTAAAGATGAGTCCAAAATGGTGGAATGTAAACTCTGCAAAAGTCATCACAGTCCAACTTTGAATACGGCGTATAACGTTTAAAAATAAGCGTGAGGCTAAATTGTAGCTGATTTTCCAACAGTAAATTAGCTGGGGGGAAAAAATTTGAATTTAAGAAACATTATCTGGATCTTTATTTTGATCATTTCTGAGTTTCGACCACTTTTTTTTTTTTTTTTTTTTCCTCACCCAAACAACTTGCGTTGATGTTAGATTTAAATGAAATGGAAACATTGTGAACTGGGGGTGTGGTTTATTTAATTAACAAGCGGTCAAAATCCGAGACACGGAAAACATAAAGCATCAAAAAATGATTTTGGCTGACTTTTTTTTTTTAATACAAAGTTTACAAGCATGAATAGGAAATATTTCTACTTTCAGCTCATACAGGATTGCGCAGAGTGTTCTTTGTGATTGTTGCAGCCAAAAATGCTTATTTTGTGGCGGCTTTTTTCTAAATTTACGATGCAGCTTGCGGAGGTTTTTGTGCTTTTTTTTTTTTTTTTTTTGCGGAAAACTACTTTGAATTGCAATCGCGCAGTGATGTTTGTTGGTAAACGAGCCCGTTTCAGCTGTTCTCGTGTTCGACACGCATGAATCGAAGAGGGCTTTGTCAGAATGAGCGTTGTGATGACGTCACATGATGCGTCTTGGCCCAAATCTGTGGAAAGATCTGCGGTAGTTTTGACAGATTTGCACGCGTCTCCGAATATTGCGCAGTTTGCTGGATTTTGCGTTAATTTCTGCGATCGCAAAATCCCATAATCCTTGAGGGACTGTGGGGGCTGAAGTGCTTTGGTATAAAATCCTAAAACATTGGTCATCAACTGGCAGACCAGGAGCCGGATGCTGACCCAGCATCCTATTTCAGCGGATCAGACCATGTACGGTACACGAAAAAATACCAATCAACACTTTAAAAAAAAAAAAAAAAACGACCGCAGCGACTCTAAATCTGTCTGTAACAGATCCCCTATAGATGCCAATCATGTGTTTATGCAAATTATTCATCTGAAGGCAACTACTCATAGCAGAGTCTAGCTGCAGGACAAAATCTAGCTTAACAATGAAAACAGATTGTATAAACACAAATGGACAAATAAGTTTGTGTCAAATTCAAAACAGACACGTGCAGTCACGTTATGTGTTTATCTAAAAAAAAAAATTTAAGCAAGGAATTTTATGTAGCTGGACTTGTAGCTCCAAAACAACACATTACGAGCTAGTGTTGGACAGACGAGCAAAATGACATGACAGGAGTTTGTTAGCCTGTCAATCAAATAAGCCACACCCCTAGGTCATTGTGATAAGAGGAGATGCATCTTTTAAGGAGAGAACTTTCCTTTTGTTTAGCCTCAGAAATGATCACAATAATGGATAACGATTCAGATCATGGGTTTCCATCACATTTTTAATTTCAGTGTTACAGCATGACTGTTTCACAGATTTATTTCATTTTTTTATTATTATTATTATTATTTAGACTTTAAACACATTCAAGTAATATAACATGTATATATTGAAATCGGGTAAGTCTTTTTTGACATTTATTTATTTATTTATGTATTAGCGCTCTCTATGAAATTCGGCCATTTTGGTCAACCAAGAAAAAAAATAATTGCTTTGGAAGATACACTAGAAAAAGAACTTTGTTTAGACTCAATGATGGATAATAAACTTATCCATGATAATAAAGATCATGGGGGGTTTTTTTTTTTCTTTTTGTTTTTAATAAAAGTCCTTAGTAATATATAGTGAAAAAGCTTTTATTTGAGATGCAAATTATTTTTAAGTTCTTTGTTTTTGATATAATTTCTATAAATTTCTCTTATAAAAGTCAGCCTTTTTGGTCAACCAAAACTGCAAAAAAAAAATGATAGCAAGTGCATGAACACAGTCTAATGTTTCCCATTAATTTGATTAGACTCCCATTATTATTATTGCTATAGCGATTATTATATAATGAATACAAGACAATGACACCTGTTTCTAGACGTGTTCACTAATTTCCATCTTCTTCTATTGGCAGAGAATTTTGCTTCTTTCTAGAAATAAACACCTGAAATAAGCCAAATGATCTGCCAGTAGAATAAGACAATCAATCAGTTTGAAATGAGTAAAAAAATATCTCAAATATGCTTAAATCTCTTACGTTTAACAATCAAATAAAGAAAATATTAGTTGAATTGACCTTATGTTACTAAGATATCATGGGGGGAGGGGTTGCAGTGAAGAAAATCGTTAGCTGGGGACAGCCCTAATATAGCTACATATCATGTAAATATGTGTCACAGATCTGTGTGTGGTAAAATCAGACATGTATCTAGTAAAAACAAATCCAGACGGGGTGGAATTGAACTAAAAGTTAAGGGCTTTAAATCACTTATTTCGGTTATTCCGAGACCAGTGAGTCTCCTTGACCGTAAACACTTCTGAGTGTCTCGCTCTGTCTCCTGCAGCCTTTACAATGTGTTGCTATTGCAGGAGAAGTGTAAGTGTGTGTGTGTGTGTGTGTGTCTGTGTGTGTGTGTGTGTGTGTGTGTGTGTGTGTCTGTGTGGGGTGAAGGGTGTGTCACTTTCTCCTAAGTGCCATCAGAAACGTCGTGCAACTTCCTTCCATGTTTTTTTTTTCTTTTCCTTTTCCCCTGAATGTCTACATGTTGGTGATGTCACAGGATTTATCATTTATCAGTGTATGCCATTTTGTCATTTCATGTTAAAGGTGTTTGAGATTCTTGGCAGTTTCTGTACATTTCTGTGTTGTTGAAGATGTTAGATGTTATCGATGCTCTAAGGTACCCATATACACCCGGCAGAGGCCTGAGATGAAGACCGTTTCTTTCTGTGCAGTACCGTATTTTTATACTGAGAGAAAAATGGAACTCTTTGTGGCCGTCTTTGTTTCTGTTATGGTATTTGTGTGTGTGTGTGTGTGTGTGTGTGTGTGTGTGTGTGTGTGTGTGTGTGTGTGTGTCTCACTGTCTGTGTTTATATGAGGTCATGCCTGTGGTGTTTTAAAGACAATGTGAAATGTTAAAAAGCATTTTTCTCCCATTACGATGTAATCCGATTGGACGGTGAGACAAGACCTGATCTCATTGGTTAATTCCAGATTATGAGAGAGAAATTTTGTCTTTTAAGGCCAGGAACCACACCCTGTTAGGCCCTTGAATTATTCATTTTGTAAGTCTTTCCTGTTGAAACATGAAACTGTTGTATTACAATTTCAAAAATGTATTAAAATATGCAAATAAGGCAGAGAACTTGCATTTCACAACTCGCCTATTTATCAAAAATGTTCATCCGTGCACTTTTAGCATGGTTTTATGGACAAAATGTCAAAGTCAAAACTACCCAAGATATTAAGGGGGAAATCCCCGACCATCCCAGAAAACTGTTCATATTTCAGCAAGAAAATCTCTATCCAGGGACTATATAACATCGCTTTATAAAACCCTTTACAGTGATTTAAAAAAAAAAAAAAAGGACGAAGAAAGGAATAAAACATAGCAGGATGTGGTATTATGGGAAATTAATCAACAATGAGGCATGCTGTCTAGACATTACCACACTGTTTAAGTTTATTATTGAAGTGATAGAACTTGAGAGAGTACTCATGAATGACATTATGGCTGTGATTTGGGGTTTTGGGTTAAAAATTTTTTGTCATTTGACAAATGGTTTACTTTTTAGCCATTTATGGTTACATTAATATTCACTATAATGCATTAGTGCATGTTGTCACTTATGTTAAAGCAGCTGTAAACGGTCATTCCCTCATCCGCCTCTCTTTATCTCTCTTTAACTAAACTTTTATTTTTAAAAAATAAATAATTCAAAACCAGGTCCTGAAGACTTGCAAAGCACTGACACTGGAGACTCCTTCCACAAACGTCTCCTTACAGAAAACGTTACCAAATCAACGATTATACATGTTTCTTCTTTAAATATCAAACCTGCATTTAATTGCTTTATAATTAGGTTTCAAATTGTGAGCAATCAGAGTCTAGAAAAGTATCATGGTTTAATTAAATAAAAGTTGTAAATTTGCTGTTTTTTTTTTTTTTTTTTGCTGGTGGCACCTGGCCTTAAGACAAAGCGCTGAAACTGGAGACTCCTTCCAAAGATGTTAAACAAACATCTCCTCACCGAAAACCTATATTAGAAAATCAACGACTACACATTGTTCTGTGTTGAACAGCAATGTTTTAAATGACCGAGATCGAGAACCCAACATTACAGTGGTGTAACGAGAGACTAACCTGGAAGTATAGTCCGTTCTCGATGGAAAATGCCCAAAAGACGGGATATATTTGGCCGTAAAGGAGTGATGGTGGTAAATCATGAACGATACGAACGAAGGTTTAAAAGGTTCTGATTTCAGGTCGTCTTTAACGCCATTAAGTCTTGGTGTACGTGAAAGTAGGAGATGGTTCCGGGGTTAAAAATGTTGCATGGCGTCATGTTCATTGAAAAGTGCGTACAAATCTCTCTATCTTTCTCTCTGTCTCAGTCTCGCGCGCACACACACCCACCATTGAGTGTTAATAATAACAGCGATGATGATGATGCGAGCTGACGTTATGCCTAATCTGTGTTCTTATTATTTTGTGTGTGTGTGTGTGTGTGTGTGTGTGTTTTGCGTTTATTGTGGTCTTTCGTGTGTTTTATGTCCAGAGTTTGATCACACTCTTGGTCCAAAGGCTTTGTAAATAGATTGTGTACAGTACAACTCCTGAGACATGATGTTGAGGAGACATGATGATTAAAAGTGTGTATGGTCTTTTGGAATGCAAACACGTTTGTCCTCTAAACACTGCCTTTTCTCTGGAGCTCTGTCGCAGTGTACTGAACACACACACACACACACACACACACACACACACACACATACATTTGTCTGTAATACACAGCTATTGTTGTGTATGTACATTTGTATGTTTTTATTGTATTGACTGTCTGCTCTTCAGTACCGTTCCCTCTCTCTTTTACAGTCGATCAGAAAAATCACGCTCCTATTGGACGAAAACGAGCCATTTCACAGTATCAGTATCGCAGTCCTTATCAACGGTGGGCATTTTAGACATAATACTTGGTTTCGAATGCACTTCTATCGTTCTACAGAATCAAGTCCCACTACGACATTATTTCATGGTTTACCTACTCAGGCGTCGCGATTGCCTCTTTAAATTAAAAGCTGTGATTGACACATGTCTGTGCCACCCTCTAAACTGTGCAGTGTATTCAAATCGTCCCTCAAAAATATATATATACATATATATGTATATGTATATGTGTGAAGGACTCTGAAAATTACAGCATGGTATCCGCTGACAGCCAGGCAGCATCGCTGATATAAAGTGTAATGAAATCAAATGATATATATTTTTGTCAGCAAAAAAAAGCATGTCTAAAGAGCAACCTCTTAAAAAAAAAATAAATAAAAAAAAAAGTGTTCATGTATTTCTAAGCGCCCTTACGTATATATAAATATATATATATATATAAATAAATATATACATATAACACATGTTTTGATGACGCAGGTCTTGTTCTCACCGCATCTCCATGGCTGCCCTCTCCAAAGTTGCCCAGTGAAATGTGAAATATATACTCTATATGCATGTGACAAAACTATGATCCATATTTTGGAGTGGCATATGAATTACTAACGTTACTGTGATGTGAACCTTCTGTTAATATGGGGCTTGTATATCCAATGCCTTTGACAATCATCTGCACATATCAAGAGTTTATATGCCATGCTGTAAAGAAACAGGGAATGAATGTTTTTTTTTTTTTTTTCCTCTCTAATAAATCCTGAATGATTAATGCGTCTGTGTTTTCAATGGGGCGGCGAGTTCATTTCCTTATTATCCCATAACTAGACGCGTAGTTACTGGATAATGTCCGAGTCATACGGCGTGATTAAAGGGTTAATATGCGCTTTAATATTAGCTTCTCATGACGTCGAAACCTACACATTTTGAATTGTACAACAGAATAGAAAGCATGTAGGTGCCCTCCAGAATTATTGGCACCCCTTGTAAAAATGAGCATGTATGTCCAAGCTCAAAATATCACTTATTTTATCAGTTGTTCCTCTTTATATATAGATTTTTTTTTTCCTCATTTCCATGAATAATTCTGTGTCAGACAGGCACTAGGTCTAGGTCTTTACGCACGTACATGTACAAAGTGAAACACGTAAAGGATTAACACGAACAAAATCCATACCAATGTGTCATTTATTAAAGAAAAGAAATCATGCAGTTTAACAGTAAGTGTTAAGATTTAATGTTGTGGAGCGTCTGAGAGACAAGTTAGTTCCCGTTATCGCTTACGTTACAGCCGCAATAAACCGTCGTTCCCTCACTAGCTTTCTCGCTCTTGCGCGAGAAACGTAGCTTGCCATCGTAGAAAGCGCACACACTTCAACACTTCAATGATTATAGGTTATTCGTTGTATAACAGTTTATGATGATTATGCAGAGCGTCCATATTACAAGTCCGTGTGTATCAGCTTTTACTACACAAACAATAATGTATTAGAACGAGTGCATTAATGTAAACCTATGTTTATGTTACAGCGCGAACTACTGTCCGAGCAGTGCGGTTATACAACGATAATGCATGACTTCTAACCAGTAAATCAGATTCAACTGTGCTGTGGTATAAAGCATGTTAAATCAATGAATTCTCAATTCGGAATGGTTAAAAGGTGTTAGTTAATTTTCTACAACAGTGTGGTCTTGGTAAGTAGTGCTAGCTGAAAAGTAAGTCAGGTTCCTATCAATGCACTTCTTATAATATGTAGTTTAAAGCTTCAAAATGGCTCTCGAAAAACCAAAGTAATAGCAATTAAGACGTAGTTGTACATGCACAAAATTATTTATACAGCATGACGATGCACCTGTGTACAAAGCCAGCTCCATGAAGACATGGTGTGTTAAGGTTGGACTGGAAGAACTCGAGTGTGACCTCTGACCTCAACCCCACTGCACACCTTTGGGATGAACTGGAACCTCAGTTCCATCCTGAGAACCTCGCCATCCCAACATCAGTTCCTGATCTCACTAATGCTCTTGTAGCTGAATGAACACAAATCCCAGCAGTCATGCTCCAAAATCCTCCTTAGGAAAGCCATCCATCCATCTTCTATACGGCGTTATCCTTTTCAGGGTCACGGGGAATCTGGAGCCTATCCCGGGGAGCATCGGGCACGAGGCGGGGTACACCCTGGACAGGGTGCCAATCCATCACAGGGTACAATCACATACACATTCACACACCCATTCATACACTACGGACACTTTGGACACGCCAATCAGCCTACCATGCATGTCTTTGGACTGGAGGAGGAAACCCCCGCAGCACGGGGAGAACATGCAAACGCCACACACACACAGGGCCACGGTGGGAATTGAACCCCCGACCCTGGAGGTGTGAGGCGGAGGTGCGCCCCTCCTTAGGAAAGCCTCCTTACAAAAGTGGAGGTTATTATAACAGCAAAGAGTGGACCAACTCCATATTAATGCTCATTAATGCAATGTGATGTTAAAAAAAGTCAGGTGTCCACATATTTTTGGCCATACAATAATACATTTGATTATTGTTATTTATGTGTTATTTATTTATTTAACCACAGTTCTGTTGAATTCCCAGCTGTGATGTGTTCAGAAAGAGTTGATTAACTTTCTGTAACAGCAGCTCTGACTGTTTAATCTGTAAGGCAACTCACAGGTTCAAATGAATGTACTCGTTCTAATACCTTATCACTTCCATAGTCACAGCTCATACACAGGGACTTGTATGGCAGCCGCTCCACTTCATCCATGTCTAATAATAAACAGATTTTTAAAAATGTGTTGTTATATACGTACCTTCACCGTCCACTTTATTAGGAACACCTGCACATTTATGCAGTTATCTAATCAGCCAATCATATGGCAGCAGCACAATGCCTAAAATCATGCAGATACAGGTCAAGAGATTCAGTGAATGTTTACATCAAAACAGAATGAAAAAATAAAGGTGTGATTTCTGTGGCTTTAACCATGGCATGGGCTGGTTTGAGTATGTCCAGTTTGGGTGAGTCTGTGCGCACGATAGCTTCAGATTCTTGTTATTAGCTAGCGGGAGTGGAACCTGATGTGGTCTTCTGCTGTTGTAGCCCATCTACCTCAAGGTTTGATGAGGCGTTGTGTGTTCTGACATGCTTTTCTGTGCACCACAGTTGTAAAGAGTGCTTATTTGAGTTACTAAAGACTTCCTGTATTCTCAGACCTCCTCTATCATCAACAAGGTGTTTCAGCCTGCAGACACTCCGCTCACAGGATGTTTATAGTGTTTTCGCACCGTCCTGTGTAAACTCTAGAGACTGTTGTGTGTGTGAAAATCCCAGGAGATCAGCATTTTCTGAAATACTCAAACCAGCCCATCTGGCACCAACATCCATGCCACAGTTAAAGCAACAGAGATCAGATTTTTCCCCATTCTGATGTTTGATGTGAACATTAACAGAAGCTCTTGACCTGTATCTGTATGATTTTATCCATTGCCCTGCTGCAACATGATTGACTGATAACTACATGAATGTCCAGGTGTTATATATATATATATATATATATATATATATATATATATATATATATATATATACGTATGTTTATAAGTGATAACAGGAACTAACTTGTCTCATAGATGTTCCCCAACATTAAATGTTGCTACAAACAGATAAATGGTATAAATGTGTCATTCTTTAATAAATTAAACATTGGCATTCTTGATAAATTGCTGTGGTATAAGAGGAATAAAACCCTTTAGTTATTGATTATTTCCCTACAGCAGCACACACTATTGTATTACTTAAACGAGATGCTGTGATTTCTCCTGTCAGAGTGTAAAGCAGTTTTCCCAGCGATTACATTTTTACCTCCAAAATTATCTACCGAACATAAACAACGAATAAAACTATGAGCCCTGTTAGTGACTACATCTAGAGCCATTTATAATCGGTAAAGAATGTGCCAGTTTGGTTCTGTTATTTTTCTCTCTCTTGTATTTGTCAGACAGAGGTGTGATTCACTGCAGGAGTAATTGTGGATTGTTTTGTATTTTGCACTTTGTCAGTGATTGCCAGGGATGCTTGGGTGAAAATAAGGCGTGATCACAAATGAAGCCAAAGACAGATTCACAGAACCTTTTTAAAACCCCTTTTCTAGCCACTTGAGTAGTCACACATTAACACAGAAACTTGAACACAAAACACACAATGGTGAGTACCTCTGTGAGCCCTTGGCAAACTTTAAGTATTCTCTTAAGAGCTCTTCACCTCCATGATTATCTCCTACCGTCAGAAAGGTCATGGCCTCTAAATTCTTTCACACGGCTTTAGGGGATCAGCTGGAGGACAAACACTCATGCCAATCTTCCTCCTCTTACTCAATCAAACTTCTCCAAGCTTGTCTTTTCTCACATACACACTGCAGTAGAGGCAAACTACAGTCTAGAGAAGGTATGTTAAAGGTGCAACAGGAGATAAACGACTTGGTCATACACTTATTTCTATAAAAATTAAGTGATACATTATTTTCCTCTCTGATGAAGCTCTTCCTAAATATTCTATACCTGGTGCCTTCAGAATTCTCTTCCTTTCTCATGTAACATGTTCTGATATGCAAATGATCATGACAATTCAATGAATATTCAAATTTTGGGGTGAACAATTTAGCTAATGTAAACAAGCTAACATTTTTCACTCGTATTTCATTTATTTCATTTTATTGTAGGCGAACGGTGATAACACAGGCCTGTTCAATGTGTGTACACACACACACACACACACCAAACGTGGCTTTGAGTTCTGGCATGTTGGACAAATTTAAAAATATACTTAACAAATCCAAACTTCTCTTCTGCTTGTTGTTCTTCACCATGTTGTCTTGCCAAATGTTTGGGTGCCGTCTTTGCGAGCGTTCTGGATTGGCCAAGATAATTGTTCCAATAATGTATTCCTTCAATTATTTAATCAATAAGTGATCAAATATATTTGTTTTTAAAAGTATATATTTGTTTTAACCAGTTTGAACCATCTTAACCTGCACAGTGCTGCCAACTCTTTTCAGAAATAAGTAGCTAAAGCACTCTCAACAAGTCACTTATTTGCATATTCATAGCTTCATCATGATCTCGCATTAAAAATTAGGGTATAAGAAGAAGGGAGATTTTCTGAAGAGACTTAGACTAGACGATAATAAAACAGAGTTTTATCTGAATAGAAAATTAGATATTATATCATTTATTTCTTATAGAAAGAAGTTGTCTTTGCTCAGGGCACTGCAAACTAACCTTTCAGGTAATTGTCTATATAAATGTTTATAGCTTTCATCAAGAACGCAGACAAAAAGAAGCAGTGATAGAAAGCAGTCATGAAAAAGATGTATGGATGGTATATGGAATTATGGATAGAATAACTCGCTTTTATTACTGAAAATGTCACAAAATAAAAGTGTTTAAAACAAAGAACAAAGCGTGAGGCTGTGACAAACAATGGTGTTAAGTAATTGTTCAATGTGAACAATGGTGAACAGTGATTGGTTGATGGGAATAATGATAATCAGTGATTGGTTGATGGGAATAATGATAATCAGTGATTAGTTGATGGGAACAGTGATGATCAGTGATTAGTTGATGGGAACAGTGATGATCAGTGATTAGTTGTTGGGAACAGTGATGATCAGTGATTAGTTGATGGGAACAATGATGATCAGTGATTAGTTGATGGGAACAGTGATGATCAGTGATTAGTTGATGGGAACAATGGTGATCAGTGATTAGTTGATGGGAACAATGGTGATCAGTGATTAGTTGATGGGAACAATGATGTTCAGTGATTGCTTAATGGGAACAATGATGATCATCGTTTGTTTGATAGGAACAATGATGATCAGTGATTGGTTGATAAGAAACCATGGTGATCAGTGATTGGTTGATGGAAACAGTGGTGATAAATGATTGGTTGATGGGAACAGTGATGATCAGTGATTAGTTGATGGGAAACCATGGTGATAAGTTATTAGTTGATGAGAAACCATGGTGATAAGTGATTGGTTGATGAGAAACCATGGTGATAAGTGATTGGTTGATGGGAACAATGGTGATAAGTGATTAGTTGATGTGAACAATGATGATCAGTGATTGGTTGATGGGAACAATGGTGATCAGTGAATGGTTGATGGAAAACCATGGTGATAAGTGATCAGTTGTTGGGAACAATGGTGATAAGTGATTAGTTGATGTGAACAATGATGATCAGTGATTGGTTGATGGGAACAATGGTGATCAGTGATGGTTGATGGAAAACCATGGTGATAAGTGATTGGTTAATGGGAAACCATGGTGATAAGTGATTGGCTGATGGGAACATTGGTTAAAGTGATTGGTTGTTGGAAACAGTGGTGATCGTTGGGAACATTGGCTTGCAAAAATGCAAGCCTTTCAGCTTTTACACACTGGTGTTTAGTTGAGTGAAATCGCACTGATGGGAACATGCTGTGATCTGGAGAGCCATATTGAGTGCAGGACCGTTACTAACATTTGCTCAAAAAGTTGATAGTTTTGTTGCTAGGCTCTTTTTTGAAGTATAGTCACTAAAGGGGTCTGAAGAGTCACATAATCTAGTGACAGTCTCTAAATTGGCTACACCGGGGCTGCCCCCACAGTATCCCCCTCCTTCCTGCACCTCTGCTGTCCATTCTGTGTTGGATAGCGAAGGTAATGTTAGAAGGTAATATATGTTTTATGTTCACACAGATCTGAAGTCAGCACCGACTGACCTGAGACTTCCTTTACTGGCTGGGTCTTTTAAGACCTAAACTGGCAAAATACACTCTTAATGGTCTGTTTTAGTCCTAGTTTGTTTTGATTTGGTTCCTAAATATATAATTTTTAAAAAATACATTTAATATTAAGTTATATCAAGTTCTATATGACCGCAATGCTCTCCCTTTCTGTCCTTGTCTTAAAAACATGTTAAAGTAACCTGTAGACATTTAATTACCACCGGCAAAGATATATTTTCTACATTTTAAAATAATCTAAATAAATAAACAATATAAATAAATAATAATAATAATAAAAAAACTAAAATGAGAAATAATCAAACAGTCATGCGTTTTTGGTTTGTTTTTCCTTATTATCTTTATAAGGGTTAAAATAAACATTCACAAAAAAAGAGCAGGAAAAATACGAAAGCTTGTGGAGGAAATAGGAGGCGATGATGATACTGTGATGATATGGTGATGATATTTACAATTGTGAGTAAAAGTTTGCACCCCCCAATTTCTGGATGGAAAACAATGTTTACAATTAATCAACAATAAATTCCAAAATAATATTTTTTTTTTTAATATGAGAGTAAGTTTTGCCAGGATTCTCTCTGTGTCCAGTAATCATCTACAGCAAGAAAAAAATGATATATTTAGGGTTTTTTTGTTTTTCTTTCATGTGATAATAAACAGAATGGAAGTGGAGAGCATTGCCACCTCACAGCTCCAGGGTTCCTGGTTTGTTCCTGAGCTCGGGCTGCTGTCCGTGTGGAGCTTCTCTTGTTCACTCCATGATTGCATACATTTCCTCCAGGTTCTCTGGTTTCCCACACTTGGTGGTGAATTGGCTATGCTAAATTGCCTAAGAAGTGTGTACGGTGCCCTGCAATAAACTGGCGTCACGTCTAGGGTGTATTCCCACCTCCTTCACATCCAGTGTTCACATCCTGATAAAGGCTCCACCACGACCACCACGACCCTGACCAGAATAAAGGAATTACTGAAGATGAATGAATGAATGAATAAACATTTATAATACCTTAAATTCCATTGTCTTCATTCCATCCTAAGGGTTTGCAAACTTATGCACTTTCTCTATTGTACATTAAAAGAAGATACTGTCCAGCAGTGTCAAGTCCAAATCTTGTTGATATGTGTGTTCACAGTGTGTGAGTGTATCTGTGGCGTGACAGCCTATGTGGAGGATTGATAGAGTTGAGGTGATGTTCAGAGGTCTTCTTGTTGGTGCTCAGGCGCTGTTGGAGCTCCTGTAGCTCGTGTTCGTAACGCCGGATCGTTTTTCGCTGTTTACGCAGTGAACGCGTCAGCTTCCCGACACGATCTTTCAGCTTCTGGTTCTTCTTCTCCAGTTTAGTGACGCGCTCCTGCAGACGGGCCGCACGCTCCTCCTCCTCAAACAGCACCTGCTGCACAGACGAGCACAGCAACTGAGGCACAGCGAGAGAGAGAGAGAGAGAGAGAGAGAAATGAGGGTTGGAGTGCATGGTAATAGCATCATCAGCAGTTCTGTAAGCCTCATTACTTCCTCTTCACTACTGCTTTTTTATTTTACATAATGTGACGATAAGATCATGCAGTAAGCAGTGTTTTACCAGCTTATATAGGCTTAACAATACAAAAGCACTTTTATTAAACTGAAAGTCTAAACTAACGAACTAAGCGCACATCCCGTATGTCCCTGTTGCAGTGTATCAGTGCCTGCAGCAGCATTTTATTCATCCTTCATTTGCATTAAAATACAAATAAACGGCACACAAAATGCAGTTGAGTGCAAAAGTTAACCCATATGACAGAATAAAGTGTGTGCTGTTCTGCCATGTCTTCCTGTTTTTTTTTCCGATTTGAAAGAAAGTTTTTAAAATTTTAGTTTACTGACTCAAATTCCCAGCGAACCTAAAATCAAAGACCAAATCCATGTCTTATTCACAAGTCTTTTTGACGGCCTTATCCGTTTTATCCGTGTTCTTGAACGGTTATTTCAGTCCTGACACGATGGATACTCAGGAATTTTCTCACATGAAAATCTGAGCAGAAGAACGAGGACTGGAGCAGGAATGAGGAAAGAAAAAGATGGCCTTAGAGGAAACAGCCACCTGCTGGAGATGTCTCCGGCTGTTTAAACAGAAGAGCCACTGCTGTAACAACAAATAGCAACAGTTCTCTGTGGGTGAGTTCTGGCTTAGTAACATACACAAATGCTGAATGACCGGAAGACAGAGGCAGGCAAACAGAACAGGCAAATGTACAGTAATCTTCATAGCTGCAGATTTTTCATTTTTTTTCAAGAAAAGGATTTGTTGGCATTTTAAAAGGTTTTGGGGTTGTTGTTTTTTTTGCCAATAATTTTGCTGCATATGTTTTTGAGAGAAAATGTTTTTTTAAAAATTAGAGATCGACTAGTTCATTAGAGGAAAGGTGATTCATTTCTCCAGCTGTGTGAGAGAAAACGTTTAATCACTGTGTGTATTGTTTATTTTGATACACTCATCCTTGCCCATGTTCTTCAAGGGTGCCAATAATTGTGGAGTTGATTCTACGGCTCCTGAGGCTAGACAGCTGGTCTGAATACGCAATTGTGTCGCAGGACGCTTCTGGTGGTCATGTTTTTGTCACAGCCTGCTCTCAAAAAACACCCAATTACTTATTTTTCTTAATGAATCAGCGTCTCCTCCCACTGTGTGTGTGTGTGTGTGTGTGTGATTTCCAGGCCATTTCACAAGCCAAACACAGCCTGCTATGTTCAGTGGTCCAAGCTGTGATGAAAACACAACTGACGCACCCACAGGACCCTGGAACAGATGAAGGGAAAGAGAAACAGGAAGGAGAACGAGGAAGGCACAAATGGCTAGTTTTGAAAAGACCGAAAACACTGTGACTGAGCCAAGACTGCTCAATCTCATGTAGAGAGCAAATCAATCAAATGAGGATGGAGTCACAGGAAATAGAGTTACCATGGCAACAATAGACTCTCTGGAACCTGGGAGCAATAAAAAAAAAAAAGAAAGAAAGAAAGAAAGAAAATTAAATTCCAATATCTTTTAGGGTGCCAATACTTTTGTCATGTTTAAAAAGAGAAAGGGTATCATAAGAATAGTTTCATTAACAGAAAAGTAAGTGGTTTGTCCAGTGCTTTGAGTGGGAATCTAAAAAAAAAAAAAAAAAAATTATTTAAATTGTGAAATGTTCATTTTACACAATATTTCTTTGCGTACTTTTCATTGAGGGTGCCAATACTTCTGGAATGGACTGTAGAAATGTAACTGCATTTGTTTCTTAACGTAAAAGAATAATGAAAATGTTCTAAATCAGCATTGAGGAGTCTGTCTGTGTCTTACACATGTGACGAAACCTAAATCATGGAAAATAAAGCTTTATAATGTTAATATGGAATAATAATAATAAGAAGAAGAAGAAAGTAATTAGTTGTAATGATAATGATGTAATGATTCCCAGCAGCATGTCCTGAATGCATTATTCCTCTTATACCATAGCCATTTGCCACTGATAACAATTCTTCGTTTATTAATGAATGACAATATACTTTTTTTTAATCTGTTTAAAGTTCTTTTAATACATTTAATTTAATATTATTAAATGTATAATAAATAAACCTGTTATCACTTACGTTACAGCGGCGCTAAACAGTCGTTCCCTCACTTCAGTATTATGGAGATATGTTTACACAAAGCGTACAGCCTTCTGTGGCAGAAAACGACAAGTTACAGCTTCACCTCTGATTGCTACAAAGTGCTGACACTGGAGACTCCTTCCATAAATGTAAAATAAACATCTCCTTACACAAAACACCACCATATCAACAATTATCCATATCGTTTATATGTATGTTTAAATGAAGCGTCCTTGTGTAAATGATTTCCATAGAAATGTTAACATATTAGAAGATTTGATAGGGGTGAGTGTGGATTTGAAGTAAGCACAGCACAGAGAGTGTGTGTCAGAGCTACGCGGGTTGCTGCTGTGTGTTATTGTGCTGATAGAGCGACTCCCTTAAGCTGCGTCAAACAAGTCGTTTCCCACAGGAAGCCTCATCTGCACGACACGACAGCAGTCATTATCTCTGTTTTTCCCTGCATGGCTAATCACCTCCACGTTGAATTATTCGAAAATAATGCACACCCCAAGGAGGTAATGCTAACACCCCTGGGTCTATTGTTCACAGGGTTTTTCGGTTTTTATTACTGCAGAAAACACAACGTATAAATAAATAAATATCGATACTGGTTCACCGGCTTTTCTGTCTCATTACTGCAATCAAATGTGCTCTCTCTCTCTCTAATAACTGCATATCAATGGCTCAAGCCTCCGCTTCGCCTCGTGGCCACCTCGGGTGTGCAATATTTTCCTAACAATGCAACGATCCGTCGTCAATTGCTGCTGACTTATTTCTGGAAAATCGAACTTTTCTGTCATTTTGTTTGTTGTTAAACGTGTGCGCTGGGGTGGACAGTAGTTCAGTTCACTCGGCGAAGTGATACGGAACTGTAATGCGGTCAAGACCCGACTGGAACTACATTAGCTGTGCATTTACTATAATACGTTGCACACCTCAGAACATCTGAGAGCCAATCAGAATCGAGAATTCAACAGCGCTGTTATATAAGCTATATAAATGAGCACTTTAATAAAAATAAATCAATAAATTTGACCTCCCCATCAGATGATATCGCTCTGGGTAAGGGTGTCTGCCAAATGCCGTAAAAGTAAAGAAGTGATAACAGGAACTAACTTGTTTCTTGGACATCCTACAACATTAAATGTAGATATAAATGAATAGAAAGTATGATGTGTCAATCTGGAATCAATGAAAATTTGTTAGCACTGGCACTCTGCTGTGGTATAAAGGGAATAAAACATTTCACGATATGAGTTTATGGGAACATATTCAACTTTGGGGTGGTTTCCATATTTACACTGTGTATAACACCATACCCTGTTATGTGTGTGCGTGTGTGTGTGTGCGTGTGTGTGTGTGTGTGCATGCTAATCATTTTTAACACTCGAGTCTGGATTACTGCTTTTCCAAAAGCAACATCTGTTTAAGAGAGAGAGAACACCTGCTAGTGTGACCTCGCGTCTCTTCAGGTTATGACCTCTGACCTGCACATGCCTGAACACAACAACACATAAGTATATTACGCCACTACCCTTGAACAGGTAACTGACAGGGCAATGATGCATCACTCACTGTTTGAACTACAATGACATCTTCAGGCTGTGTGTGACCTGTAGCAAAGCTAAAGCAGTGTAGTTTTATGACTTGAAAGTAATTCTGCAGTGCTTTTTTTTCCACGGCTTCCGTGATGTATGTGCGATTGCCACGGACATTCATTTTAACCGTGAAAGGAATACAAAATTTGAAACTCCCTTTCTATGTGGAAGTCAGGGCAGCTGTTTGGGCAGTGAGTAAACATTTACCCAAAACACATTTTTGGAGGACATTTTGATGAATTTTTCAGTTCATTCCTTTCATGAAGCTCTAAATCTGTATTACGCCGTGTAATTAAGTCAGGATATTTGTGGTCTTCGGTTTAAACCTTGGTTCAAAGGGGCAAGCGTAAATAAACAGATGTGCCATCATGTAGAGATCAGTGAAAATGTTTTTCAGGCCCAGGGCAATCCATTCATGTAGAATAGGCGTACTTGATCAAAATATTTTGCTCAAAAGTGTAGCTTTTCTAAGTGGCCATTATAGAGTCATCTCCAGAATTATTGGCACCCCTGGTAAAGATGGACTAAAGATTATTAGCGATTATTTGAACTGGAAGTATGAGAGCAATCTAATCTTTAATTAAAGTACATTTATTCTGTGTATTCAATGTGGCACAAATGTTCATTCTGAGACAATCATTGAGATCCAGTGTTAGAATCCCAATTTCACTGCGGCTACATGCTGTAGAGTCATGTAAAAAAAAAATAAAAAATTTGGCCTCTTAAGTCAAAGATAAAGCAAGCAGACTCTCCTTGTCTGAGTAAATCAATCCAAACCACCACCAACAAAAACAACAACAACAACAATGAAGAAGAAGAAGAAATCAACTATTGATTCTGAGCTAAGCTAGGTAGTGATAGGATGTGTGTTTTCATATAAGCCCTACAATAAGCATAGTGTGAACACAGCATAAGAATCGCTTTTGGTGAGACTTCACATCTGTCTCCTTTACTATTAGAGTGCAGTGGTTTTGATTGTGTGTTACTGTATATCATCACGTATTTAAAATGTATAGTGATGGAATCCAACGGCTGACTGTATATATTATAAGTGAATTATAAAAGCAAACTCAGTATTGGATTAATCCTGGCATATCATTTTAAATTCACAAAACACTATAATTGCAAAAGACCAATTTATGAAAGGACAAACTGTATAGAATTAGGGCTTCATTTACAAATCCCTTGCGCTGAGGATTTTTATTTGTTTTTGAAAGATTTCTACCAAAATATGTGTTTCATATAAATGGTCTGCTTCACATTTATAAGTTTTCTATTCTTTTTTCATTCAGAATTGCTGTCTGTGGTTATCACACCATGACAGATGTGGTGGATAAAGATTAAGGTGAAAAACACTGCAGTGTTCCTTTAAGATCAAGCGGATTAGTGTAAGAGAAATGTAGGACATCTCCTCTCAGACGCCCCACTGTGCAATAATCCGACTCACAACCCCTGCAAAACAGCTTTGCACGTGTGTGTGTGTGTGTGTGTGTGTGTGTGTGTGCTAGCACTTTCAATCATTTAATTCATTTTGAGTATCAGGATTATATCTGCACAGGGTTTATCCATATAAAAAATGAAAGACGCTTCTGAGGTCTGAGTCTCAGTTTAAATGTGTTATTTCACCCACCTGGTCATTTCACACATTCAGAGTGACTGCTCTATCCGGTCTAATCGGCAAATGAGTGTATCACATTCAAACACCAACTTTCTGTGTTGTTGATTTTGCATCTTGCTTTTAATATATATTAAAGTCAACAACTTCAGCAATCATGCTGTTCTGGTTTGGTCAATTTGTGGTTTGGAGAAATAGACGTACTTACACTTTGTGGCTGAACAGCTGGCTGAATGAAATGAATCTCAGACCTCCTGGAGTAATGAAAATGTTTGGGTTTTACATCTGTTTTAAATTCATTTTGGCTGCATTGGCATCTGCATATTTATATGGATAATCAACGATCCGGAGATAATCCTGATATTCAAGAAGCATGAAATGACCAGGCTTAAGAGCTATGAATCACAGGTTTATATTAATGTGCTGGGACTTTTTTATGTTCGATGCTCTACAGAAACATATTGTAAAATGTGTATAATCATTGATATGGTGAGGTTTTCTGTGAAGAAGCAGACGTTTATTAATTATTTATGGAAGGGCTCTCCACCATGGGGGAGACTTCTGGACAGAGGAGCTTACACTTTGGGGTTTTATCAGTAACAAGTCAAGCCGCATGATTAATTTCAGTAGACGTTATTGTAGGGGTAGACAACCCACTGGTCCAACGACGGTATCCAACGGCGTGGCAGAAGGCTTCTTACGTGTTACTGTCTTTCCATTATGTGATATATCAACATTTAAACTAACAATTTGTCAACATTAAATATGATCCTCTTTTTACTTTATCTGACTCCCATATTGAATGATTCTAAGAAATGTTAAAATCCCAATCTCTATCATTACATTTATCTCGATATTTCATTATCCTATTTAACCCTTTACTTAGATTGTGCTCGTTCATTCGGATTCCATGTCGCGAGTGTCAGAGTCTCGTGCCGGCCGTGTACACGGATCTCACGGTCCCAAACTCGTCAGTCTTGGCCATTAGACAGAGGTAATTGACCAATACTATTTAGATGTCCGGCCACGCTTGCCCTTTTTCTATCAAGTACTTTCTTTGGTCCCCATGAATCCGTACACACTCAGTTAGAATAACATTATCTCTAGTCAGAGGTCATGACCACTACTATCTGAACAAGTCGGCCAGTTGTACTTCTCTATCATAGTAGCTTTGTATACTTATGCCATGCTTTACCATGTACACGTAACTTTAATAATATTACAGTAATCAGAGGTTAAGGCTCACCCTATTTAGACTGGTCAATCAACACTATTATGTTGTTCTTAACAGAAAGTCCTTTTAGCCTTTACAGTCTAAGTAAGTAGACTTAACTAAAGCCAAGTTATTAGCCTGGAGTCTAAAATCTCAGTTGGCGTTCCCCAATGCTCCACCTAAACCTGGATTTAGCCTGTACTAACCCGGTCGCAGATTTCCGGTAACAAGGACTTAACGTAATCTACTAGAGACAATAATTTCAGGGTAGATCCGAATAAATTGAAACGTAACAATTTATTAACCAGGTAATTTCAATAATAATTCTTAATCCAATTCAGAAGATAATAAGCGGTAATCATTAATATAAAACATCACATAAAAGCACAAACAAGAGAATTAGAGATGTTTACCTGGCAACGAAATTACACACAACAATTGTGCGGGAGATTTGTCTACAGATTCCCTGAATCTTTGGCCAGCTCTCCCCATAATACCCAGATACTCTGAAGGTCCACCAAATGGTGTTGTTTGTGATTAGAATTGGAATTTGCGCCCACTATTCAGGAGGCCCGTTGGCAATTTGTGATTGCTTTGATGTCTGTGAAAGGATGTACCTTATTTACATACGGGGGTAATTTGTCTGAGGGACCTGGGGAGGGTATGCCTTTAACGGCATGCAATATTTTTCTCTAGATCTTAATAGTGAGTTGAACTGCTGCTGAGGGGATGAGCCCATATTTCCAGATGCACTGAGACCTTTTGAATAATACTAAACATGTATAGTCAACTTCTTATTCACATGAAACATAATATAGACCTTTGGTGAGTTTAAGGTGATCTCAACACAGAGAGAGAGAAGGGTGGGGGGAGAGAGAAAGAAGGAAGCCATGTAGTGAGGTGTGATCTTCCTGTCTCCACTCAGCGTGATGTGTTTATCTCAGATGAAGGTGCTAATTCTGTGGGAGAGAGTTCAAGTGCTAATTCTCGTAAGAGTTCTCGGTCGTCAGAGAGCAGTTCTCTCCAGATTCAGATATCTTGGCACCAGCCTTACATTATATATAATTTACAGTCCATCCATCCATTTTCTGTACTGCTTATACTACACAGGGCCCAATCACACATCGCAGGGCACAATCACACACACATTCACACACTATGGACAATTTGGAAATTTCCAATCAGCCTACAACACATGACTTTGGACTGAGGGAGGAAACCAGAGTATACAGAAGAAACCCTGACACATGGGGAGAACATGCCAACTCTGCTCACATGGGGTGGAGGCGGGATTCGAACCCCCAACCCTGGAGGTGCGAGCCAAATGTCTTCACTTCCAATTCCATTTCACTTCTATAGCACTTTTAACAGCAGACACTGTCACAAATCAGTTTCAAAGAAATCCGGATGAACAATCCAGCGGCAAGCTTTCCCTGAGACAGTATGAGAATGAAACCTTGAGAGGTTTCACTCAAAAGGGAAACCCATTCTGTAAACCCATTATAAATCATTACAGGTATAATGAGTCATGAGTCATTATTGGTTACATATACATATGCACAGTGAAATTCTTTTCTTCGCATAATGTTAGAAAGCTGGGGTCAGAGTGCAGGGTCAGCTATGATACAGTGCCCCTGGAGCAGAGAGGGTTAAGGGCCTTGTTCAAGGGCCCAACAGTGACAGCTTGGCAGTGCTGGGGCTTGAACCCCTGACCTTCCAGTCAGTAGCCCAGAGCCTTAACCACCAAGCCACCACTAGAAGAGTAAACCCAAAGACTAGAAGAGTAGAAGAGTAAACACAAACAGTACTAAAGTATGTTCAGTATGAGCAGATTGAGAATAAGTGTCCTGGGACAGTCTTTATGATTACAGCAGCAGCTCTTACATACAAATCTACAGTATCTATATGTGGGATTAAACTGATTTTTGGGAAATGCAGATCCACAGCAGGAGAAGAATCAGGCAGCTCCAGAGGGTGAAAGGAGCCACAGCAGTAAAAGTGTGTCAGCAGCATTAAATCAGGCAGCAGGAGTACAATGTACTGCTCTTAACAGAATACAATCCAGACTCATGACTCATGTAATGACCAGATGTAAACAGTAATGATCACTCAACTCACTCGACATCCTGAGCAGGTTTGGGCCTGTTATGTCTAGAGGCAACGTGGTCAGTTGTTGCAAGTAATGCGCAGTACAATAAACATACACACACACCAATCGATATCAAGTTCTCACAAGTCTTCAACCACTAATCGAACCAATATTTAAAGCTATCATGACATGAGAAATCAAATTTTCCATTCTTTTGACATATAAGACGTCATGGTACCCTTAAAACGTCCTGCAAGTTTCAAAGCTTAGTACGTCCTCTTCAGTACAAAAAGAGCATTTATTTAACCAAGCTCCAAAAACGGCTCATTTGGATGTGGCAGGATTTGTGATGTCACAAGGGAAAATACATTTGCCTATGACATCATCACACCGTTGGTCCCGCCCACTGGCACTCAGTCACTGAAAACAGTTATGGCAGGGGGCGTTGATAATTAATTCATAGGCAAAGATGTTAGCCGATCATAGCAGTGGGCGGTAAAACTGAAGTCTTAAAGGTAAAGGACACAAAAACCGACTGTTTCAGTCAGAGGGTCAGAGGCAGGGTGGAAAAAGGTCATAAATTACTAGACTGTGTATGTTTTTTGTGCCAACAACTTTACTACTATTATAATTACACCTCAGGGAAGATTTTTAAAAATGTCATGACCCCTTTACAAATCATTTGCACTGCTGTGAGGTCTAATCTCACCAGCCAGACGTTTTGTCTTTAAATGTAGCCAAGAACCCACCTACGTTCACATGAAACAGCTGTTTGACTGACATTTCAACTAGACGAAGTTCTCTAATCACTTGTAGACGCGATGCTCGAAAGACAACCCCCCCCACCCCACCCCACCCCACCCCCAATTGTGATTATATTTTGCTCACTGTGTCACAATGTTCAAAAGAAACGGATGTATGGAAGTACAAACAGACAGTCAGGCTGCAACCTTCAAGATTCTCAAGCCATCTGAGTGTATAAAAGATATCATACACCCTACAAGCCTCTCAGGCTGAGACTGCTAGCGGGGCATGTGCAAACTCAGCCTGTAGTGCATTTCCTCATTAGAGCTGTATTAGCATAATATAAAGACACTCTAAACGGGGTGTTTCTGGTTTCTTCATCCTTAGAAATAAGTTGTAAATGCTCTTCAGTTTGTCCCTCTGGAGGAACCATTGGTGTGGATGAAACGATACACATCTACATGCAGTAAACGCACTTTTTCAACCAGGCTGACTGAACTACACCACTGGGAGAACCTTTAAGAGATCCTACTGTACAGTACAACAAAGACTTTCCCTTTCAGAAAAAGGTTTCAAGTAGGATGGTAGAACCGTTAACCTTCTAAAGAATCCTGGAGGAAGTCTTTTTACTGCAGGCCCCCTTTACATCTCTTGTAAATACAATGTTTTTAGTCTAGCCCTCTCGAGGCCCCAGTCCACCTAGGGGCTTTTGGTAAGCCAGTTTCTCTTGCCCCTTACTGTGATGCTTTTAATCTCATGAGCCAGACTTAAATATGGCCAAGAAGTGCCTGCTTTCACAGTAAAATTGCTTTTTGACTGACCTACAGGCAACCAATGACAGTTTTTGACATGTTGGAAGAGGTGATTGTGAAACTGGTGCTTCAACAAAAACATGGCTTGGCAGAGATTGGGAAATGTTGTAACACCAAGGACATTTTGAGATGTTTATAGAGTTTGTAGTCAGCTTTGTCTAAGTGTTATAAAAACAAGTACAGACTGTTTGACAGATGTAACTTATCTGTAGAAAGAGGAGCTAATATGTTTTCTAGATCACATACACATAACCAGCTTTGATATCATAACTTCTAATATTCTTGCTGAGTGCAAAAACACAGGAATATCTTTTTTATTTGCCAGTAACTGCTTCAAACTACATTTCTGAATACCATTTTAATTACATTTAAAAAAAAACATTGTCAATACCATTCATTATCATGCTAGTCACTAGTGTATGAACGTGTAGAGAGCCTACTTAGGAATCTGAAGCTTGTGGCCAGAAAAGTGTACACTCACCAGAGGTTCTGTGGATAATCCTGTAACAAAGAGGGTTCCTTGTTTGTGTGTGTGTGTGTGTGTGTGTGTGTGTGTGAGTTCTACCCTGTGATCCTCCTGCTGC
Organism: Ictalurus furcatus; assembly: GCF_023375685.1. Lineage (NCBI taxonomy): Eukaryota > Metazoa > Chordata > Actinopteri > Siluriformes > Ictaluridae > Ictalurus > Ictalurus furcatus. Next base: position 20,822,511 of record NC_071273.1, read on the forward strand.
TCCCAGTCAGGACTGAAGCTGTGGAGTGTGTGTGCGCTGGAGCAGTTGGAGAACTGGAACAGGCTGGAGAACATGCGTCGGTTCTCCTGGGTATCGGGAAAGATGGCGTCCTGGTAGTTAACACCGTGGGGAAGGAGGTTATAATTTTCATCCATCCTGTGTGTAAGAGCATAGCCACACACACACACACACACACACAGAAAGAAAGCGAGAGAGAGAGAGAGAGAGAGAGAGAGAGAGAGAGAGAGAGCATGAACAAACAAGATAAGGGGTAAACTTTTCTTTAGTTCTTGCTGAGTGCAAAAGTTTACACACCCTTACTTCGAATGCTATTAGGATTCGCTAATTTCACACATCACACTCATTATCACAAGTTCACAGGCGTAACACTGAAAAAAATCACCTTCAGTGAGTGAGAGATATATATATAATTTTATTTTTGCTTAGCTATTACACAAGTAACAAAAGGTTCAAACATATGTGTTAAGATATTAATAGTGTAACGATGTGATTATAAATGAGGTTGTTTTGTTTTGGATTGTCTATGTTTCTTTTATTTCTGGATTATACTTTTAATCATTAATTGTCTCTTTAAACACATTGACATTTATTTATATCCTTGTCCACCTCAGCGAATGATCTGTATTTTCTCTTTTAGGTCTTGTGATTGCTGTCTTTCCAACTGACGCACAGCAAACCGCTTGAGCGCTCAAGCCCAGGGAGCAAAGATCCCTTGCTGATTTAGAGTCTGTCTTTAGTATTTACCTTTTTAATTAAAAACACGATTAAATCAATTCTCTCACTCACTTTGAATCATTGGAGTCCTTATGTTTGTCTTTAAATGACCCCACTTGACCCCAAAATAGCATTTATCTTGATAATCTTTCATCAGAGCAGTAAGGTGGTGTAACAGGTAGTGTTGCCATCTCACAACTCTGGGTCCCTGGTTCGAGAGATTGGATTTACTGTCTGTATAGGTTTCCTACAAGTTCTCCTTTTTCATCCTATCTAGAAAAAAAAAAAGCTGGCAGTTGGTTTGGCTTCTCTAAATTGCCCCTATGTGTGCACGGCGTCCTGTGACGTGGTCTCCATCACAGCCAGTGGACACTTACTTATGAAGTAAATGAGTGATGAATAAGTGAATTCTCCTGTCTGCTTTCCTTTCAGTCTACAGTATCTATGCGTCACATTTGACCCCAAGTAGTTTTTATCTTTTTAATCATTCATCATTTCTTCCAATCTGCTTGCGCTGTGATCTTTCCATGTCTGTCTTTCTCTTGGAATCTTCTATAGGTTATCTTTCTACAACCTTTGACCCCGAACTGCTTTTATCTTTCCAATCATGCATTACTTCCTTTTAGTCTCTCTCTCTCTCTCTCTCTCACACACACACACACACACACACACACACACCTGACCTGAGGAAGAAGATGTAGGAGTAGTTCGCCATCACCGTGTGCGACTGGCAGGACAGGTATCCGAGGCCGGTGACGTTGAGGCGCGAGCCCTCGGGCACCTCCAGCATGCTGCCCCACGCCTGATCACACAGCATCTCCACTTCCGCCGTGTAGAGCAGCGCCTCCGCGCTCTCCGCCCCCGCGCGCTCGTACTCGTACGGGTGGCCGGCGGTGTAGCGCGCGCTCAGCGGGTAGTACGGATCCCGGTAAAGAGCCAGCACCTTGGCGTACACGATGATCTCAGCGAGCTCTGCGCGACATCCCTCACTCAGGGGTCGCCACTCTCTGGGGAGCTGACACCCCAAACCGAGCCTGAGCAGCGTCCAGACGGCCAGGAGCGCAGGAAGGAGCATCTTCTTCTGATGTTTGTACTGATAATAGAAACGCTTTTTAATCGATTACACGAGTTCTGACTCCATCTAGGGTTGAACCGCAAGTTCACAGAAAGTCATATAAACATCCACAAACTCACTGCGCAAAAGGTGCGCTCCTCTTTCCAGTCCTGCTGCTCTGCCCTGCTCTGTGTGGAGACCTGGAAACCTTCTCTCGTCTTCTGTTGTCCATCAAACCCCAGGAATCCAGTGTGGGGCCAATCAGGTGGTCCTGAAGTTTGTCCCTAGCCAATAAGAACACGACCCCTGAGGCTTTATCCTTCCGCGCATCAGACGCCTCATTCCTGCATGCAGACTCTCAGATCCGCGCAGTTCTACTGCAACAACTTGTTAAAAAAAATAAAAAAATTAACTAGAAAAGAGTTTGTTCCCTGCAGCTAAAATTCTTCCTTAATCCTTACATAATTCACAGATAGGTGCCAAAGAGTAACAATATAATTTAAAAATGGTGTAAATGTGAACATAGCATGCTATGACTTAGTCTTCAGCAGATTAGCTGGACATAGCAGTTATTCCAGTAGCAGCCAGGTAAAGTGTATAAAAGTGACAAGAAATTAAATACGATATTTTTAAAAGTACAGTAGCAGCAAAAATGCAACAGAGTCAATGCAGGAATGTGCAAACATTGCATTGGGAGTGGGATGGTGTTCAGTTCAGAGTGTGTGTGCGTGTGTGTGTGTGTGTGTGGGGGTCAGTCCAGTCTCTGAGTACTGAGGAGTCTGATGGCTTGGGGGAAGAAGCTGTTACACAGTCTGGCTGTGAGGCCCGAACGCTTCGGTACCTTTTTCCAGATGGCAGGAGGGTGAAGAGTGTGTGTGAGGGGTGTGTGGGTTCATCCACAATGCTGGTGGCTTTGCAGGTGCAGCGTGTGGTGTAAATGTCTATGATGGAGGGAAGAGAGATCCCAATGATCTTCTCAGCTGTCCTCACTATCCGTTGCAAGGTCTTGCGATCCAATAAGGTGCAATTTCCGAACCAGGCGGTGGTGCAGCTGCTCAGGATGCTCTCAATAGTTCCTCTGTAGAACGTGGTGAGGATGAGGGGCGGGAGATGGGCTTTTTTCAGCCTTCGCAGAAAGTAGAGACGCTGCTGGGCTTTCTTGGCTATGGAGCTGGTGTTGAGGGACCAGGTGAGGTTCTCCGTCAGGTGAACACCAAGACATTTGGTGCTCTTGGTGATCTCCATGGAGCAACCATCGATTTTCAGCAGAGAGTGGTCACTCCATTCTCTCCTGAAGTCAACAACCATCCCTTTCATTTTGTCCACATTCAGAGACAGGTTGTTGGCTCTGCACCAGTCCGTTAGCCGCTGCAGCTCCTCTCTGTATGCTGACTCGTTGTTCTTGCTGATGAGACCCACCACGGTCGTGTCATTGGAGAACTTGATGATGTGATTGGAGCTGTACGTTGCTGCACAGTCATGAGCCAGCAGAGTGAACAGCAGTGGACTAAGCACACAGCCCTGAGGGACCCCGTGCTCAGTGTGATGGTGCTGAAGATGCTGTTCCCAATCCGGAGAGACTGAGGTCTCCCAGTCAGGAAGTCCAGGATCCAGTTACAGATGGAGGTGTTCAGGCCCAGTAGGTTCAGCTTTCCAATCAGCTGCTGATGAATGATTGTATTGAATGCTGAACTGAAGTCTATGAACAGCATTCGAACGTAGGTGTCCTTCTTGTCCAGGTGGGTGAGGGCCAGATGTAGGGTGGTGGCATCATCTGTTGAGCGGTTGGGGCGATACGCAAACTGCAGCGGGTCCAGTGAGGGCAGCAGGGTCTTGATGTGCCTCATGACGAGCCTCTCGAAGCACTTCATGATGATGGATGTGAGTGCAACGGGATGGTAGTCATTGAGGCAGGACACTGAAGAATTCATTGTCCAATAGTGGTAGCCTTGACGCACGTTGGAACGATGGTGCTGCTCAGGGAGATGTTGAAGATGTCATTGAGAACATCTGCCATCTGGTCTGCACATCCTCTAAGCACTCTGCCAGGAATGTTGTCTAATCCAGCAGCCTTCCGTGGGTTGACTCTCCGTAAGGGGAGTATTCTCATCATTGATCTGATATTGCTATATTATCATCTACAGGGTTAGTTATAATACTGTCTGGTTTTAATTTAATAGCCGGAATTTCACATCTAATATTTTCAACTTCATCAATGAAAAAATTCATGAAATCTTCGCTGCTATGTAATGATTGTGTGCCTGTTTCTGTGGTGATTTTACTCCTAGTTAATTTACTACCGTGTTGAATAGAAATCTCGACTTGTCTTTGTTATCTTCCATTAAGGTGGAGAGAGAGACTTTTCTAGCATCACTAGGAGATTTTCTAGAGTTCAGTAGGCTCTCCTTCCATGCTGTTTGAAATATTACCAATTTGGCTTGACGCCATTTACGTTCTAATTGTCGAGTGGTCTGTTTTAAGGTACGCGTTTGATCATTATACCAGGGTACTCCATGATTTCTTCTCTTTAGCCCACTGTAACCTTGTCTTCCTTGGTCTACCTGTATGTTTTCCTTTTATAACCTTCCCATTTTGTTTAAACTTGGCCAGCCACAGCTGACTGGGAGCAACCAACATCTTTCGCCACACTCCGTGTCGGATTTCTTTCTAGCATTAGCATTTTTAGTCTTGTGCTGGTATTTGTTTTAAAAATGCAAATTATAAGGTGATTTCATCCTGATTTTCCTCTACTTGATCTGGAAAAAATATGACATTAATTAAAATAATTTCATTTAATTTGCTTGTTTCACGAAGCCAGAACATTCAGCTGTTAAACAAAAATTGTTTTGTATCGTATCTGTAATTTTGTTTATTTGCTAAGAAGTAAAACAGCCGGGTGAACATCCTCTAAGTGTGGTGATTCCATCATTTTTTCCAGGGCTCGTACTTGCACTTTATTCGTTTGTGCAGCAAGTGAGAATGTTCTGAGAGGTTTGTTTGGTCTGAACTGAAGAGATGGAGATATGGAAAGGAGATAGATCAGGACCTAGGCTAAACATGGAGAAACAAAGATGAAAAGTAAAAGAGAAATGTGGACAGATGGTTGAATGGGTGTTATTTGTTTTATCATTCTTGACCTTTTTTTGGTTTTATCTGTTAGTTAATTTTAATGAATTGTTAATTAATGTAGTTCAAACATTGAATAAAAATATTTGTATGTAAAATGTGGTCAATGTTATTGACTTGTGTTCATTTATATGTTATTGATATACACGTTATCGATATGTTATTATCAGTGTTAATGCTTTATAAATGAATTCTAGTAACGGCAAAAAACATACTTAAAGTAAACATTACTCAGTCGTTTAAAAAAGATAACTAGGACTCGTATGTCACTAAAAAACGTAGTATATTTATAAGAATCACTTAGTAAATTTTACTAACAAAGAGTGAGTTTGATTTACTTGAAACTGAGTATTTTAAAGTAAATTTCACTTGAGAATTCCTCATTACAGGCACCAAGAATTGTGTTTACTTTACTTGAAAATATGTTCTGTTAAATTTACTAGCAATTTCTAATTGAAAATTGTTTCCAAGCTTTTTTCAAGTAAATCCTACTCCAAATTTTAGTCAGTGAAGTTCTGTTTAATGAAAAATAGAAAAAAAATGACATGAAAAAGGGCATTATGAAATAATAATAATAATAAAAAAACATTTTATTATAATAAATTCTGTTATTTATTATTTAAATTATTTAACATTTTATAACTTGTACATATATTTATTCATGCATTTACTCATTTCATTATTTATGATCATAGGCATAGCCTATTTATTGAATTCATTTTAACTAAACATTAAATAATGGACGTGATTTCTGCACAGCACAATGTAAGGAGCACCGTTCCCTGTAAGGCCCCTTCACATCACACACCTGTCTGGACGGATGTGGAGCTCAGAGATTGTGGTCTACTCGAAGTCATACTGCCCCCTGTTGTTCATCTAAATGTAGTGCAAATGCCATCCAAGCAGAAAATCCCACCATGCACCTGTCAATCATGATTGAGTCCCAAATAGCTCCATGGTAGCAGGAAGATGGTGTAATGTGAGAGAATGTAGGTAGGGATTGACTTAGGATTCAGCTTTTCTATTGTCTAATGGCTCAATAAATCAAGCAATAAATGACGTCAGTAATGACTTCAGCTGAAATGCAGGGGTTTGGAAGTTAAATATCCCACGTCATGCAAACCATCATCTCTTTCATGTTTCTGGTGATAATCTGAACTTCTTGTGAAAACACTGCACTTTGAACAGAAGTAAATCAAGTTTTTTTTAAAAAGGCAGATATTGCACCTAGTACAGGGCAGGTGTAAGGGCTAAATTACATTTGAAGGCTACATTAAAACTAAGTAAATTGTAATTGTAAAATGTATAAGTGTCTGTTGATTTACATTTACATTGTAACTGGTCTGTAACTGGTCTGTCTCTATAGTCAGAGTGTTGTATCTGGTCTGTCTCTATAGTCAGAGTGTTGTATCTGGTCTGTCTCTATAGTCAGAGTGTTGTATCTGGTCTTTAACTGGTCTCTCTATAGTCAGAGTGTTGTATCTGGTCTTTAACTGGTCTCTCTATAGTCAGAGTGTTGTATCTGGTTGTTAACTGGTCTCTCTCTATAGTCAGAGTGTTGTAACTGGTCTCCATAGTCAGTGTTGTAACTGGACTCTCTATAGTCAGAGTGTTGTAACTCTTCTCTATAGTCAGTATTGTAACTGGTCTCTATAGTCAGTGTTGTAACTGGTCTCTCTATAGTCAGAGTGTTGTAACTGGTCTCTATAGACATAGTGTTGTAACTGGTCTCTCTATAGTCAGTGTTGTAACTGGTCTCTCTATAGTCAGAGTGTTGTAACTGGTCTCTCTATAGTCAGTGTTGTAACTGGTCTCTCTATAGTCAGAGTGTTGTATCTGGTCTCTCTATAGTCAGTGTTGTAACTGGTCTCTCTATAGTCAGAGTGTTGTAACTGGTCTCTATAGTCAGTGTTGTAACTGGTCTCTCTCTATAGTCAGAGTGTTGTAACTGGTCTCTCTCTATAGTCAGAGTGTTGTAACTGGTCTTGCTATAGTCAGAGTGTTGCAACTGGTCTCTCTATAGTCAGAGTGTTGTAACTGGTCTCTCTCTATAGTCAGAGTGTTGTAACTGGTCTCTCTCTATAGTCAGAGCGTTGTAACTGGTCTCTCTCTATAGTCAGAGTGTTGCAACTGGTCTCTCTATAGTCAGAGTGTTGTAACTGGTCTCTCTCTATAGTCAGAGTGTTGTAACTGGTCTCTCTATAGTCAGAGTGTTGTAACTGGTCTCTCTCTATAGTCAGAGTGTTGTAACTGGTCTCTCTATAGTCAGAGTGTTGTAACTGGTCTCTCTCTATAGTCAGAGTGTTGTAACTGGTCTCTCTATAGTCAGAGTGTTGTAACTGGTCTCTATCTATATAATATATATATCTATCTATATAATAGGGCAACTTGCTATAACTCTCATAACTGGACTGAAGAAAAGATGCCTGACTCGTGTGCAGCTTGGGGCTGTACAAATCATCACACAGTCCAAACCAGATCTCAAGGAATTACCTTTCACTGGTAAGACTGAACAGTTGTTCCTGGTTGCGTTTGGTCATTATAACCTTATGTTGACAGCTAACTAGCTGACCACCAAAGTCTGACTATTAATAACTTAAATGACTTTTACATGATTTCTTATAAAGTCTCAGCCTATATTATAGTTTATATCACAAACTAAATTGCCCATAATCGAGATTTTCATCTATGTTCATTTAGCATGAGCATTCAGTGTGATTAAGGTCCAGCTCATGTAGTACAAATCAGGTTGTAAATCGAGCGGCTGTCCAGTACACTGAAGGTACCAACAGTGTGGACAGAAGTGAGTTATCAGTAGATGCTGAATGTCAGGTTTATCCTCTGCCCAGAGCACTTCAAGGAACGATCTGAGAGCCTCGATCAAAGACATAGATCCAAACTCAAAGTATTTGACATACGAGTTGACCGAAGATGCTGGAAAAGTAAATAATGTGCAGGACCTGGAGGATTTTTCTGAAGAACAGTGGGCAGTTTAACTGCTCAGGACAAACAAGGGACTCATGAACAGCTCTCACAGAACATAAACACAGTCGTTGACCATCCAGGTAACGACACACGGTATTAATAATCAAGCGTGCGTAAACTTTTGAACGGGGTAATTTTGATAAATTCAGCTATTATCTTGTGGACTATATGTAAACATCTGTTAGGTGAAATAACTTATTCAGCTTATTGTTATTGAAATAGCTTATTTTGTTAAGAGTATTAAGATTTTGCAGATTCTGCAAGGGGTATGCAAACTTCTGACCACAACTGTATGTTCTCTATATGTCTTTTCTTTACAAAATGTAAATAGATTTGTTTGACTTATTTTGTTATTTTGAATAAATATTCATATTATATTCATATTGCATGAATTCATATTGTATGTTTTAATTGTTTATAAAAGTCCTCGATGTTTTTAAGTGGTTGAATTTATTTGCGGGCATGCATTGGTAGCTGTGTGTGTGTGTGTGTGTGTGTGTGTGTATGAGAGAATATTTTTCTTGAAATATACTGTAAATATATTTACTTGTTATTTTGTTGTTTTTAAAAGTGTGTTAATAAATGTTCATATTGTAGTGTATTTGTTAATGTTTAATAAAAACCCTTAATCTAATTAAATGGTTGAATTTGTGTTTCTCTGCTAAAATGAAGTACATTTAGCAGTTTCTGGGCCACATCTGGCCCGGGGACCATGCCGACTCTCAGCCAGATCTGTCTTACAGTGTCTGGGCCAGACCCGGGCCACATAAAGCAATATAAGTTACTTTACAGTGTCTGGGCCGGAGAAAATTGTATGTGTCTGTTTTCAGTGTGTGGGCGTATACTGGGCCAGAACTAAAGCAAGTATGTGACCCACAAGTGGGCCAGACAAATTTTGCTATCTGTGAAGTAACGCATTGAATAAAGCACGACGTTTTGAAGTAGAAAGGCTGAAATAGTATTTTCTTGTAAAACATACCTCAGTAATCTTTGCTTTATTTACAAGTTCCAAAAAAGTATTTTTTTACAGAGTTGATCCTGTGGAATGTCATGAACATACTCTACATTTGGGATTTAATAACAGGTTTCAGGTTTCATAACAGGTTTATCCATGAAACTAGTAAATTAAACCCACTTTACATAATCAAATAGATGATGATGGTATTGAACTCACAGAAATAGCTGTCAAATGTTGCTGTGGTGTAAATTTAATTAGATTTGAAAGTAAAGCTAAAAAGGAAGATCAGCGGTCCTTAAAGTACTTTAAATTATTTTAAAGCTGTACCACATTCCCGTTTCAAGTTAAATATACTAAAGCTACAAGAGATGTAGGCTACCTTTATGAGGTTCCACTCCAGCAACAAGGAAAATTAGGCTACAGTTTGGTACCTTTACTTCCGGTCACAATTTTAAAATAAGAGATTAAATCGAGTATTGTCTAATTTAGATAAATACCTGATTAATGTTTCTAAACGACATACACAAGATTTTATACTGAGCTGCTGCATGCACACAGCTGATCTCCCCATTGTACATCGTTTGATTTTCAAAGTTTTAAATGGATTTTGCCTCATAGAGAATCACACTGAGTCAATATAATGTTCTATTTCTTTCTTGAAATATATAACACAGGGTTTGTTTGTTTTTTAACAGGAAAACTTATATTTGTAAATATGAAATTTTGATATTAAAAGAATAAAATGTATTATATAAACCTGACTGTGCTTGTCACTACAGTTCTCCATAAGACCAAATAAATGTTTCCATGACAACATAAATCGGTCATCAGAAGGAATAAATCAATCCCACAGCATTTCACATTAACTCTGCTGTATTTATTTTTTTTAAAAAAGTATTCTTTCTTTTTAATCCTTTTAAATTAATGAAATCTTTTAACTTTGTGATCGTATACTGAGTACAATTTTGCAGATTGACAATTACAACAGACATTTTCAGTGAATTACAGAACAATTCAAATTGAATGTGAAGGGAAACATCCCCACCTAGTGGTGAACATGTACATTTCACTTCGAACAAATAATCCATCCATTAAACACATTAAAACAACACATTTTACAACATACCTGCACAATGTAAACATAAAATAAGGAGATCGTAGCAGAGGGAATAAAATCAATGCTACATAAAACACAGGATAACACACAAAGAAATTACGATCAGGCCTCGTAATACAAAGTCGAGATAACACATAACACATTCGACGCCAAACACGCATCAAGAGATTCAGAACATGTTCACTGTAATGTACATTCACAAATAAAGCAGTTATTTATGTGTTTTGAACCCTGTTTAACTGATAAATCTTACTCACAGCATTTCACATTAACCCTGCTGTTCCACTCGCTCAATGCCATCACTCGCCACATAGACGGCGCTGTTCCCATTTATGCAATAATTTAATCTATTTGCACTCCGTTACACAAGTGCAAGTCAAATCAATATCAGCTTTAAATTTTACAAAGTAATGTTTCACTGGGTAAATCCTAGGTATATTTTTAAATCATAACGCTTTGACTTTGTTTGTAATTAAATATTGATTAGATATAAGCCAAACCTTTTCCCAAACCATATTGTCTGTCTAACGATTCCGATCTGAGTAAATATAAATCAAAGACACGGCGTTTCTTTCAAATAACGCTCCTATGGATGGATCTGTGCTGTGAGTTAAGGGAAAAACAAATATTACCTACATAAGAACTTATTATAGTAGCTGGGGACCGTTGTTGAAAGTTAAATCTTTTGTCTAAACAAAAAGTCTATATGTCTAAACAGCATATAGACTTTAGGAGATATTGCACCAAAAACTTTTGCACAGTCCCCTGGTGTTACAGGAATCTTACAATGTGCGGAAAACTCATTAAAAGTGAAAAGAAAAGCATTTACATTAAATAACTGATACACCAATATGATGCCATTATTATTTTCAGCCCGTTGCTCAGAGCAACAGTCCGCGCTGACACCGGGACCACGTGACTCGCTGACACGCGCTCGGGGCCGCAGCCCCACTATGACGTCAAGGTTCGATATTCGATTTTTCAAGTCTCGTCTTGGCGTCATTTGATCAAGCTTATATAAAGGGCTGCACACAGCAAGCAAGATCTTCTTACTAAACTCTTGTTACAGAACTTGTGATTAAAACACGATAATTATGTCCAGTAAATTTATGCCATCAGTGCTGAGAAATGGTTGGACAAACCCAGAGAAAGATGAACAGGAAGATGTCGGGAGAGACATCCAGGAGAACAACTCTGGTAAAAAGCAACAAGTTCAACCTTCCATTTGTAACAACAGAGAAACCTATTTGCGAGGACAAATACTTGGCAGGAATCTCTACTACCAAGAGGCATACAGATGTCCGGAGATTATCCGGCAGCTGAATAAGGATTTGGAATTAGCAGAGATAACAGTCAACTCGTACGTCAGGTACTTTAAGTTTGGATCTATGTCTCTGATCGAGGCTCTCAGATCGTTCCTTAAAGTGCTCTGGGCAGAGGATAAACCTGACATTCAGCATCTACTGATAACTCACTTCTGTCGTTGGTACCTTCAGTGTACTGGACAGACGCTCGATTTGCAACCTGATTTGTACTACATGAGCTGGGCCATAATCACACTGAATGCTGATATTAATGGCGATCACAAAGCGAGGAAAAGGACTTGTAAAGACTTTATAAGGTACCTGTGCAGTGTGGATTGCTTCTCACAGTATGATCTGAAACAATGGAAGAACGTTTATGAATCAATCAAAACAAAGCCGCTAAAAATGTTCAGAGTAATAGCTAGATGGGACACTGCATCCAAAAAGGAAATATCGAAACCAGAGGATTCTGGCTGTAACTCATCATTTGAGACTAAAACCAACCCTACCACCACGATCTACAAAAAAGGGTCTCTCATCCGGAAAAGAGTTATGGACGAGAATGGGAGCAAACCCAAAATAGGCCAGAGAGCATGGAAACCGTTTACTGCAGTTCTACAAGGCATGGTTCTGCATCTACAAAAACACACATCTAAATTTTGTAAGGCAGACAACAAGAATGCCATTAGACTGCATCATGCCGTGGCGTACCCTGTAGATTACAAAAAGAGGCCTCATGCGCTGTGCCTCAGGACCGCAGACTCCAGACTCTTCTACTTCCAGGCCGAGAGTGAAGTAGAGCAGACATCATGGGTTGCGATGATTAACCGCATCGCTGCCCGTTACTCTGCTCCTCCATTCACTTCAGCTTCACATGACGAGGCAAATTACCCCCTGGTCCTACCTTCATTCCCCACCACTCTGACTCTAGAGGAGCAGCTCGAGTCCCACAAGGACCAGTTAAAGAGGGTTTCAGAACCTACAGATCCAACATTGTCTCTTAGGGATGGTACTTCTGATGATATGGAGCAGGAGGTGAAGCGCTACACAACATATGTGAGAGCGTTACAGGAGCTTACTGCAGAGAAATGTTTTTAGAAGTTGCATCAGGAGTAACGGAGCAGGAAGAAGTTGCATCAGGAGTAACGGAGCAGGAAGAAGTTGCATCAGGAGTAACGGAGCAAAAAGAAGTTGCATCAGGAGTAACGGAGCAGGAAGAAGTTGCATCAGGAGCAACAGAACAGGGCGATGCTGTGACTGAATTAACAAAACAGGAAGAGATTATCAAACATTGTCTCTTAGGGTTGGTACTTCTGAAGCGCTACACAACATATGTGAGAGCGTTACAGGAGCTTGCTGCAGATAAACATGTTGGAGAAGTTGCATCAGGAGCAGAAAGTCCTGATTCAGGAGTTGTACAGCTGAGTTGATTATTTTACAAATATGAATTCATGTCTATTATTTTTATTTTATTTATTTATTTATTTTACTTTTTTTTTTTTTCAAATAAATATGCTAAAATAACATTTATGTTTCTGTGTTGTGTTATAATTTTATGCTAGTAAGTGGTGTTAAAATTTGGTCTAACCATCAACGAGCCGGTGTGTTATGATGGGGCGTGTTGTGGGCCGGGTGTAGTGGTCCGCTCAGGGGAAGAAAGTCCACGGCCACTTTTTGGTCCCTGTCCACCTTTGATTATTGCTATTATTAATGCTAAATAACATATGCTGAAAATTTAAATATCAATGTTAAAACACTGAAATGAGGGCCCCCCGATTCTTACATTTTACCTAGGGTTCCCAAATCACTAAATCCGCCCATGTCTTTAAGTACTAATAATTCACCATCATTGAGAAAATGGAACAAAATCAACAAATACAAATCAAATAGAGAGACACTGGCAGTCAGTCTGCTTTCTATATTTTTATTAGCAATAAACAGAAACAGATATCCTCCGAAACAGACAATTACAAACATAATTATAAGATAATCCTTTAAGGATCCAGTAAAACATTTACAGTTAAGATTATAGCAGTAAAACATGTATGTGATAATAATAACATTATTAATAATAATATTAAATGAACCATGATTTGAAGACAAGCTATTAAATCATTATAGCTCATATATCGATACACCGAGTGTTTGGCAATGAGTGGGGAAACTGAAGACAGATGTTTTAGCTCCATCTCTAATCCTGACAGTCTGACCTGTCCTGTCAAAGTCCTCCAGCTTGAAGTGCTCACTGCATAACACGGAGGACTCACTTACGGAAAAACCTTCCTTTTTTACAGCTCCTTCCCACTGCCTCCTCGACTGTTTCTCTTTGGGAAAGCTTCAAAGTGTGAGAAAAGTTAGCCAGCCAACTAACTAAGATTCACAATATGTCAGACACTCAGCTGAAACCAGGAGCCGCTTTGGAGAACAACGGCAACATAGATGAAAATCTCGATTATGGGCAATTAAGTTTGTGATAGAAACTATAATATAGGCTGAGACTTTATAAGAAATCATGTAAAAGTCATTTAAGTTATTAATAGTCAGACTCTGGTGGTCAGCTAGTTAGCTGTGAGCATAAGGTTATAATGACCAAACGCAACCAGGAACAACTGTTCAGTCTTACCAGTGAAAGGTAATTCCTTGAGATCTGGTTTGGACTGTGTGATGATTTGTACAGCCCCAAGCTGCACACGAGTCAGGCATCTTTTCTTCAGTCCAGTTATGAGAGTTATAGCAAGTTGCCCCGTCCAATATGGCGGTGACGTTAATGTAAGATCCAGCTGCCAATGCGGCGTCCATGTATTTATATGTCTATGGTGCTGTGGATCAAATTCAACAACCTGAATACAGAAAACAACCAGTTAAAGTCCAGTTACAACACTCTGACTATAGAGAGACCAGTTACAACACTCTGACTATAGAGAGACCAGTTACAACACTCTGACTATAGAGAGACCAGTTACAACACTCTGACTATAGAGAGACCAGTTACAACACTCTGACTATAGAGAGACCAGTTACAACACTCTGACTATAGACAGAGACCAGTTACAACACTCTGACTATAGAGAGACCAGTTACAACACTCTGACTATAGATAGAGACCAGTTACAACACTCTGACTATAGAGAGACCAGTTACAACACTCTGACTATAGCAAGACCAGTTACAACACTCTGACTATAGAGAGACCAGTTACAACACTCTGACTATAGAGAGAGACCAGTTACAACACTCTGACTATAGAGAGACCAGTTACAACACTCTGACTATAGCAAGACCAGTTACAACACTGACTATAGAGAGACCAGTTACAACACTCTGACTATAGAGACCAGTTACAACACTCTGACTATAGAGAGAGACCAGTTACAACACTCTGACTATAGAGAGACCAGTTACAACACTCTGACTATAGCAAGACCAGTTACAACACTCTGACTATAGAGAGACCAGTTAAAGACCAGATACAACACTCTGACTATAGAGACAGACCAGTTACAATGTAAATGTCCACTATGATCAACAGACACTCATACATTTTACAATTACAATTTACTTAGTTTTAATGTAGCCTTCAAATGTAATTTAACCCTTACACCTGCCCTGTACTAGGTGCAATATCTGCCTTTTTTTAAAAAAAAAAACTTGATTTACTTCTGTTCAAAGTGCAGTGTTTTCACAAGAAGTTCAGATTATCACCAGAAACATGAAAGAGATGATGGTTTGCATGACGTGGGATATTTAACTTCCAAACCCCTGCATTTCAGCTGAAGTCATTACTGATGTCATTTATTGCTTGATTTATTGAGCCATTAACACAATAGAAAAGCTGAATCCTAAGTCAATCCCTACCTACAGTTCTCACATTACACCATCTTCCTGCTACCATGGAGCTATTTGGGACTCAGTCATGAAAAACAGGGTGCATGGTGGGATTTTCTGCTTGGATGGCATTTGCACTACATTTAGACGAACAACAGGGGGCAGTATGACTTCGAGTAGACCACAATCTCTGAGCTCCACATCCGTCCAGACAGGTGTGTGATGTGAAGGGGCCTTACAGGAAATTGCTAGTAAATTTAACAGAGCATGTTTTCAAGTAAAGTAAACACAATTCTTGGTGCCTGTAATGAGGAATTCTCAAGTGAAATTTACTTTAAAATACTCAGTTTCAAGTAAATCTTACTCACTCTTTGTTAGTAAAATTTACTAAGTAATTCTTATAAATATACTACCTTCTTATTGACATACGAGTCCTAGTTATCTTTTTTAAACGACTGAGTAATGCTTACTTTAAGTATTTTTTTTTTACCGTTACTAGAATTAATTTGTAAAGCATTAACACTGATAATAAAATTGTATATCAATAACATATAAATGAACACAAGTCAATAACATTGACAACATTTATATACAAATATTTTTATTCAATGTTTGAACTACATTAATTAACAATTCGTTAAAATTAATTAACAGATAAAACCAAAAAAAGGTCAAGAATGATAAAACAAATAACACCCATTCAACCATCTGTCCACATTTCTCTTTTACTTTTCATCTTTGTTTCTCCATGTCTAGCCTATGTCCTAATCTATCTCCTTTCCATATCTCTATCTCTTCAGTTCTGTCTCATTTTCACTATTATAGGTGAAGTTTTCATTATAATAAAGAAACCGTTACAGATCACACTAACTGTTACGTAACGGGAGTAGAGGCAGGAAGTAAGCACAGGAGTGAAGTCTTTATTTACTACTCAAGTCAACACACGAGGAGGTGGGAAACAAGGTCTAAACTTAGAACTTGAACTGAAGCAAAGAACCTGAACTTAAACAGGGTGTGGACACTACCACATTTAACATAACTGAAACATTTAACCTTTCACTAGAAATGAAGCACAAAACTTAGAACAAGACTTTGACATGAAACACTCGTTTAACTCAGGCATGAAACACTCGTTTAACTCCGGCATGAAACACTTGTTTAACTCAGGCATGAAACACTCTTCTAACCCAGGCATTCTCCGGCTTGATTGAGAATATTGTTTATACTAATTGTGATTTTTTTTGTTTGTTTATGATTCCATACTTTATTTCCTCTACTTGATCTGGATTAAAATATTTTAATGTGCTTGAGCTATGTTTCGTGAAGACAGAATGTTCAGCTATTAAACAAAAATTGTTGTGTGTCATATCTGTGATTTGTTTATTTGCTATGAAGTAAAAAAAGTTGGTTGAGCAACCTCTTAGTTTGGTGATTCCATCATTTTTGCTAGGGGTTTTAGGTGTCCAACAGACTTACATTAGTAGCTTTCTATGCAAAGAATGAACTTTTGGAGAAAACTTTAAAGCATCCAGCTCAAGAAAGATCTTCTGAAACACTTCAAATGTGCTTCTTAGCTTTGAGGGGTAGCTTATGTTCAGGGAGTAAATGAACCCCATGAGCAAAAGGCACGCATTTATGAGATTTTTACATCCAAATAGCATCTCAGTTCCATATGATCACATCAGCTCTGGTGGCATCTTCCTCTCCTGAAGTTCTGCCCAGTACAATGATCTTCAAGACCTGTTTAGCGATGCTATCTTTTATCATGTCTTCGCTGACATCCTGTTAAATACACAAATCAGTGCAAGGTAGTCAAAATACTCTACAGTATCTTCCATGTTATCTTTGATTATGCATGATGGGGGGATTTTATTACTGATTGCGGTTTCTGAGACAGACAATAGTAACCGAGTTAACATGCAACCAAGTTAAACTAATAATATAGCTAACTGGGTTGAGTTTACATGCTTAACGAACTGATCCATGACCATAAAACAGAACTGAGTTTTCAAACATTATCCGAAAACCTGTTAACATTCACGAGCGCACACACGAACATTATTCATAACTAATTAAGAAGAAACCAGCGGCAACTACCACCAGGAAAAAGCATGCTATTAGCTGCAGACGTCACTAAATTGCTTAATAAACAATAAATATTTCACCACTTACCGTACTTTAATCTCTTCAATCGCTGAGAAAACCTTCTGTTGGGCAAACTTCCCTGCAGTCTCCGCACGCCAATGCTAATGTCACGATCCAGCCGGCAGATGGCGCTGTGGTGACAACGTGCACGAGCGGCTTCAGAACGCGCATGAGCACGTGCTTGAAGTGCGCATGGAAGCTAAGACTGTGTTAAGTGTTGCCAGCTGCCAGCAATTAAGAGAATGGTGACTGGTTATTTAAACCCCTAGATGGGATGAATAATGATGCCAGGTGGTAATGTTACCGTACTCTGTCTATTTTCCTGTTCCTTAGTTCATGCCATAGTTAGATGAGTGTCTCCTGCCATAGTTAGATGAGTGTTCATGTCTTCGTTTAAAGAGTGTTCATGTCTTAGGTTAAGGAGTGTTCATGCCCGAGTTAAATGAACGTTTCATGCCTGAGTAAATGAATGTTTCATGCCTGAGTTAAACGAGTGTTTCAAGTCATAGTCCTGTTCTAAGTTTTGTGCTTCATGCCTCATTTCGAGTTAAGGGATAAGTGTTTAAGTTTCCGGTCCTTAGCTTAAGTCTAAATAAAGACATCACTCCTGCGCTTAATTCCTGCTTGAGTTGTGTTTCGTAACAGCTAATGTCAGAGGAGCGCACATGCAGCTGTTTCCGGGCTGTTTTGAGTACTTTTTACTTGCATTTGTCAGTTGTTGTTGTTGTTGTTGTTGTTGTTTTTTGCATCAATAAATTAGATGACTAAACACAAAGTAAATATTACTTTGGCATTTACATACAAATTTCGGTATGTATTTGAGCACAAATAATTACAAAGAAAAAGCCAAGTAACGCATTGAATTAAGTACGATATTTTGAAGTAGAAAGGCTGACATAGTATTTTCTTAAAAAACATCCCTCAGTAATCTTTGCTTTATTTAAAAGTTAAAAAAAATATATATTTTTTTTACAGTGTTGATCATGTGGAATGTCATGACTAACATACTTTTAAAAGCCTTGAAATAACAGCAGCTACAAAAAAAATATATCTACATTTGGGATTTAATTTCATAACAGGTTTATCCATGAAACTAGTAAATTAAACCCACTTTACATAATCAAATGGATAATGATGATGATGATGATGGCATTAGACTCAAAGAAATAGTTATCAAATGTTGCTGTGGTGTAAATTTAATTAGATTTGAAAGTAAATCTATTCACGGTTCACAGGTGCCATATCACGTGATGTGCTTAATTGTCACCTGATCAAGGCAGGCCTATAAATAGGCATGATGTTACATAAGAACTAAAGACGTCTGTTCTAGCAGAGGCAAAGAAGACGAAGAACAGAGAGAGAGTGAGAGGTGAAAGGCGAGGTGATTACGAATGCTCAAAACAACACATATCAACACAGAACAATTTGGTTCCGGTACATCGTGACCCAACTAGAGACCTTCAGAATTGAGACACAAAGACGTTGCTATGAAACTTATCATTCCCTGAAACTTCTACTCTGCAACTTGTGGTAGTCTTTTCATCCACCAGTTCCTTCCTCGTTTATGGAAGGACAGTAAATCAACATGGCCGCTCGCACTGTGAACAGTGTGAAGTTTCCTCATCTCTACTTTTAAACTTGTGTATAGCAGTATTGGCTTTCGATCACTTGGTTATATCGATCACACTGACCATACTAATGGCTGTTTTGAGAACATAGTCATCAACGTTAGAGTTATCACTAACGTTAGCCGGCTAGCTTGTTGCTAAGCTACTCGCTATTGTCCGCTGTTGTTGCTGTGCTGCAGTTTCAGTCCAAAATGCTGCATGAAGTTCACTACAGTAGAACAGAACCAATAGGCACTCAGGCCTATATCTGTAAAATGTAAAGTAGTTTTTTAATTAGCTGTATGAGTTCTGACAAAGCAAACAAGACACACTTTTGTGGAGGCGTCCATGTTTTTTTTTTTGTTTGTTTCGTTTTTTTTTCACTTGACGTTATTACAACTTGCGAATCACCACATGGCACTAGTTTTCCGTCATGGGGAAAGTTTTCAGGACAGATGCATTATGCTTCGTACGAAACAAGAGGCTGGTGAGAGTGCGGCTGATTATAGCTGTTATAGTGTAAGTGAGAACAGGATCAAACTTGCTTAACTGTACTTAACTGTACCATTCTTTGTGACTGTGGTGATGCATGCACCTTTTGCAACTTTAGTGTGTATCTTTTACCTAGAAATGTGCCTTTATTCTATAGGTCCATTGTTATTTTTTATCACTATATCCACATTTCCAAGTGAAAGATACATAGCTGTAAAAGTTGTACATTTGAGGTTACAACCCAAGTGATGAATAAATATATAGTTTAGTAATATTTGTTTCTGAGAGTGTAGTGCTATTTGATGTGAGGATATGGTGCCTGAACAATTATTATGGCTTCTGATAAATATTTTAATAATGGACTTCCTTAAAACATTAGTGTTCTCATATACGGTTGAAATCCATGGGGCAATTGTTTCCCCTCTAAAATTCCATGCTGATTATGAAAAAAGTTTCATTTCATCCATGTGCTTGAGCATAAAGCGGATACGTTTAGTTTTCTGCTTAAAACACATCATGTTTTCTAGATACAGGGCTCTAAAGAACCAAAACAAAGACACACGAACGAGAACATACAGCGGGGGGAAATAAGTATTGAACGCGACAACATTTTTTTCAGTAAATATATTTCCAATGAAGCTATTCACATGAAATCTTCACCAGACATCAGTATTAACTCAAGAAATCCGCAAATATAAAGAATTCCAAACATTAAAATCCATAAATAAAGTTGTGTGTAATAAAGAGGAATGACAGGAAAAATGTTACATTTATTTAATACTTAGTGGAGCAGCCTTTGTTTGTAATGACGGCTTCAAGTCACTTCCTGTATGAAGAAATGAATGGTCCGCAGTATTCAGGTGTGATTTTTGGGCCATTCTTCTAAACATATTGTCTATAAATCTTGTTCAATTGGATTGGAGTCAGGTGATTGACTGGGTCATTCTAACGCCTTGATTTTTCTCTGAAACCAATGGAGAGTTTCCTTTGCTGTATGCTTTGGATCGTTGTCCTGCTGGAAGGTCCGCCCATGTCTCATCATCATCATCCTGGTGGATGGCAGCAGATTCTTCTCAAGAATCTCCCGGTAAAGGGCTCCATTCATCCTTCCTTCAGTTATATGAAGTCTGCCAGTACCATGTGATGAAAAACAGCCCCACACCATGATGCTTCCACCTCCAAACTTCACTGTTGGTGTAGTGTTTTTAGGGTGATGGCACCTGCTGCCTCCAAGTGTTTCTGGAGCTCTTTCTGAGTGATCCTTGGCTCTTGAGCTACTCTTCTGACTATTCTTCTGACTCGCTGGTCAGAAATCTTGCGAGTAGCTCCTGTGTGTGGCCGGTTGATGACAGAGAAATCGACTATATAGTACACAGTTATAGAAGATATTTATTTATAATCGCACTATCCGGTGTCACCCAGATGAGGACGGGTTCCCTTTTGAGTCTGGTTCATCTCGAGGTTTCTTCCTTGTGTCGTCTCAGGGAGTTTTTCCTCACCACCGTCGCCTCTGGCTCACTCATTAGGGATAAATTTATAAATGTAAAATGTACATCTTGAATTTATATATTTCTGTAAAGTTGCTTTGTAACAACGTCCATTGTTGAAAGTGCTAAACAAATCAAATTGAATTGAATCGAGTTATATCTTGGAACACTTGCTGGGTTTCGAATGAATGCTCCGTGTGGTTTTACAAACTTTCAGACATTTGAGAATTACTTTCTAAGTGGGATTTACGAGACTGTAGAGATCTGATTGAACCCTGGACTGATAATGAAGGATCTATAGGCTAATTGGAGAAGTTAAATACGGCTGGTGCGCTTCTCCTTCTCCTTGGGTATTACAGTGAGGGAGAGAAATGCATCACTTGAAGATCTTTAGAACAAACCATTGCACATGACTTCAGCACAGTAAAATCTTTATTGCCCAGACACAAAGGTACAGGGTTTTTACATTACGACCTAAAGCATAGAAACTAACACACTAACAAGTTCTGTGTCTTTTCGGCAAAAAAATAAACAGTATATTCTTAAACACTTAAGGTGAATAAAGCTTAAGGTTGCTTAATATACCAAAACAACAACCATGTGACACTACATCTTTATATTTAGTTTCTAGGAGGATCATTCTTTTGACGTTATTTATAATCATAGGAGATTTTTTTTTGTTGCTTCTAACAGTTTAATATAATATAACAGGGGAAAGTATTAATGTGTGCTCTTTTTTTTTTTTTTAATCTTTAGTTTATGGGGTCATTCTTTTGATAGTAGCCTTCGTTCTTGACAAAAGGTGTGTTAAACTGTACCTTTCCTTGTTACTGTGGTGGTACCACAAGGGTACATCTTTTCTACTTGTAGTGTGCATCTATTACATGGAGGCATTGATATATCTTAAAAAGTATTAATGTAATTAGAGATTAAGGACCACTGATGCAAACTTTATTTAGATGAATACTTTAAAGGTACGACATATGCACTTTTTTTTTTTTTTTTTCAAAAGTTACACACAGAGATGCCAAAGATGTACCCTTGTGGATATACCTGCACCAGGGGCAAGGGAAGGTACAGTTTAATACTGTTTATGCCAAGCATGAAGGCTACTATCAAAAGAATAGTACCTTTTAGTACCCTTTTTCTGAGAGTGTGGACAGCACTTATGATCAGGAAAGTGTGGGAGAAATGCTGGTGTGTCCAGGTCACTTGTGTATTTTAACTCATTTTAACCCATGTAAATCATCTACAAAACTGTTGCTCTATATATATTAGATGGGTTTCCATTCTCAGTCCAGCATGAATCTGGTCCAAACTTTCTACACAAAAACCTAGATCAAGTTAAAAAAAATAATGTGTGTGTGTGTGTGTGTGTGTGTGTGTGTGTGTGTGTGTGTGTTAGTTAGATATACTCTAATGAACACTTACGCTTTTTAAAACTGAAGATCTCCACAAGCAACTCCTGTACTGCATGAAAAAACCCCAATAGAGACCATCACAGAAACTCTAACAGTTTCCACTAGAAACACCATTACAAACCATCAGCCATTAACCATTAAAACCATTACCATTATTGGTCCTTAATGGCCTTCACCAGACATAACATGCCACCAATTGAAGGCAACAAATTACCAGAGAGGGACCATTACAGTTTCCATTAAAACCGATACAATTCCCATTGCAACCATTAAAACCATTACAAATTCTCTGAGGGTTTCTGT
This sequence comes from Ictalurus furcatus, assembly GCF_023375685.1. Lineage (NCBI taxonomy): Eukaryota > Metazoa > Chordata > Actinopteri > Siluriformes > Ictaluridae > Ictalurus > Ictalurus furcatus. Next base: position 20,845,070 of record NC_071273.1, read on the forward strand.
TCTTTTTTTTTTCTCTCCCAGCAGGGTCGCAAGACTGTTGCTTTATTTTCTAATTGCATAATTTGATGCATCATATTACTTATTATTTTGTCTTTTTAAAGCAGGCAACATGTAACCTATATGACACGCATTTCTGCGTAATATATGAACCATGTAGAGAATCTGGACATGTTTTAAAAAATAATTTATTCATGAAAACCACATTAAGCGTTTCAGGATGTCTGTTCAACTCCCTTACTGTACACGTAGGTTATTGCTGATACTTCAAGCAATGAAAATAATATTACTTAACACACACAGTTTAAAAAAAAATATTACAATAATAAAGCAAAGGGAGCGCGCAGGAGGTTCACCTCCTCTTGCCGATCTGCGCCATGAGGCGCGCGTTGTGCGCAGCTTTGGCGCGCAGGTTTTTGGCTCTGGCGATGTCGAAGAGCGCGTTCATCAGGTTGGTGGGCACGTCCAGGGACAGAGTCACCCTGCTGCGCCGGTCACTCCTCGCACCGTTGCCGTACATCTTGCTCCTGAGCAAGGTGTGGCTCAGAAACTTGTAGCTGGATCCGGGTAAAGTCCGCCTCTCCCGCAACTCCTCGGACGACTCCTCGCTGTCGTGCGGCGCGTTCACGACTCGCTCCTCGTCAGAGTTCGCGCTGGGAAGCAGCTCGCCGTCGCACAGGAAGCCCGAGTCGCTGTCGTACGCGCGCAAACACAGGCTGGAGACCGGAGTGCAGAGCACAGCCAGTACGACGAGAAGAGTCCTCATCGGCTGCATCTTCTTCTCTCCTGTCGGGCGGAAAGACGCACGTTTAGATCTTGCTTTTTAAAATACAGCACTGGAGATTTACAGTACAGCTGAGTGGATCTATAAGGACTCCTAAAACTAGCCACGACCATGTAATTATAATCTTAACTGTTGTCCAAAATCCTTTAAAAAAAAAAAAAAAGAAGTAAACTACTGGATATAAACCTTATAGTGTATTACGTTTTAATCAGTAACACAGAGTACAGGCAATCAGGAAAATGCCAAACTGCTGCGCATCTGTCTGTCCTGGACTTAAATAGTGACACGGATTTTCAGTGCCACTGCGCGCAAAACGCACAACGTAGTTATTAAAGGTACCTGCTGCGCTGGATAAGGACACTGCTCCAAAATCTGATCAGCTGAAGAACAGCTCCCGAGTGAATCGAGAAGAAGTGCCGTGAAGCCACTAACTCAGAGTTGCACGCAGGACAAAGTTGCATTGGCTAATGCGCACAGCGCGCCTCCTCAACTCAAACTAAAGCAGATGGCGTATGGACGGAGAGTCCACGCGGCGGGGTGTCACTTAACACACAGCCCAATTACACCAGCAGTAACGTCACACGTCAAAGAATTGCTGTAAATATTCGGCACGGTTCATAAACTTTCTCTCTCTTTCCCCCCCCAGACAGGTTTGGACTCGTTCATTACACTCTTGACAATGTTTGCTAATTTAATTCCAATCCAGTCTGCTGCTGTATCTACAGTGTTTACACCCCACTGTACTACCACATCCCACATCACACTCGCACACTGTAATATTTATTCTTATTGCGTTCCTTTTATTTATAATGTTAAATTAATTTGAGTATACTTCTAAGTATCTGTGCTGCTGTAATAGGTGAAATTCCTTCTGGGATGAATAAAGTGATCTATATGTCCAGTTAGTTAGTTAGTTTTATAACTATAGCTTATCTGGACACTTAAAGTGCTGTGCATAGTTTGGAGGGGGGATTATCTCCTCAACCACCACCAAACTGAGACGGCGGCCATAGTGCTCCAGAACACCACCACACACCAGATATTAGTGGAGAGGAGAGAGAGATGTAGCCCATTCAGAGATGGGGATTATAAGGGGGCCGTGATAGAGAAGGGTCAATGGGGGAATTTCACCAGGACACTGCGGTTATACCCCGACTCTTTTACGATTTTTAACAACCACAGAGAGTCAGGACCTCGGTTTAACATCTCATCTGAAAGATGGTGCTGTTTTTACAGTATAGTGTCCCCCGTCACAATACTGGGGCATTGGGTGAGCGCCCCTTGCTGGCATGACTAATACCACTTAAAGCAACAACCTTAGTTGCAGGTACTGACCAGACTCAACCCTGCTTAACTTCAGTGGGAAACCAGGCGAGAGCTGCAGGGTGATATGGCTCTGGCAATACATATATATATCACTACATCTACCTATCTATCTATATATCTATCTCTCAAATCTAATCTAATCACTACATCTAGCATGTAACGCACATTAATGATGACCTTACTGGAGTTTAACTTCTCTTCCTTCTCATCTCACAGCTTAATCACAAGTCGACACTGCATTGTAAACAATCTTAGGTAGTTCTTTAAGAGTTTTGATCTATCTATCTGTCTGTCTGTCTAATCTAATCTAATCACTACATCTATCTGTCTATCTATCTGTCTGGCAATCTGTTTGTTTTTGTCTTGTTAATGGCATTCTTTGTCTTTGCTGTCTCTTTATCCTTTTATTTAAACTATTTGATTTCTTAATTTTTATTTTTATTGTCTTAATCTGATACTGAATTGATCTGACTGTGCAGCCCTTTTGATTGTCACTTGCTGTCCTTTTAAATGAGCTATAGCACTAAAGCTGACTTGAGTTCTACATGTTAGAACGTCGACATTTTACTCCGTCATAAGTTTTTCACACGTGTTTATGTGAGTAATATATAAAGTAGAAGAAAAACATGTGATGGTGCATTACATACATGTTATGGCCTGAAAGTGAACTCAAGTAAACATGTGATCAGTGGTGGAAGAAGCAACCAGATCCTTTACTTAAGTAAAAGTACTAATACCACACTATAAAAAAATACTCCACTACAAGTAAAAGTCCTGCGTTTAAAAACTCACTTAAGTAAAAGTATCTAAGTATTATCCGCAAAATGTATTTAAAAGTATCAAAAGTAAACACACTCACTGTGCAGTAGAATGGTCCTTGTAACTGTTTTACTATTATATATGTGATGTTTTTGGATTCGTATAACTTATGCATTTAATTCTTATGTCGCATTTTACTGCTGTAGATGTTTACGGTTGAGCTCATTTGAACTACTTTATATACTTTTTTTAGTTTAATCTACAGCAATGCATCCTATTCTATATGATTCTATTCTATTCCATATGTTTGTAGCGCCGCTGTCCCTGTGAGAACTACATGTCTCTAAAAATTCAGCTTTGTGACAGTGCATTTTCCAGCTAATCCAAGAGGCCTTTAATTAGTGTATTTCGATTAAGAAGTAGGACAGTTTTCTCAAACCATAAAGGAACACTTCATGCTTCAGTTTATCACAGTCATTCACAATCACCACATTTAGAGATACGCAGTTTTCCCTGGACAAGAAGGGTATGAAAAATTGTAATCTGAAAAGTAACTAAAGCTGTCAGGCAAATGTAGTGGAGAATAAAGTACATGTGCCTCTGTGATACTGTATAGTGGAGTAGAAGTATAAAGTTGCATAAAATGGAAATAGTCAAGTAACATAGAAGTACCTCCAATGTGTAATTAAGTACACTATAGTACTTGAGTAAATGTACGAAATGTACATAGTTACATTCCGATACTGCACGTGATCGCGGGAAAAAAATGACTCATGTGAGGAAAATCACATCTGAAAAATAAACTCACACGCCCTTCACGTGTAAAAATACAAATCACATATGCTACATGATAAAATAATCAGGTGCAAAAAGATCTATTCATCCATTCATTTTCTATACCACTTATCCTTACTGGGTCACCAGGAACCTGGAGCCTGTCCCAGGGAGCATGGGGCACAAGGCAGGGTACACCCTGGATGGGGTGCCAATCTATCGCAGGGCACACTCACATACACATTCACACACCCATTCATACACTACGGACCCTTTAGACACGCCAATCAGCCTACCATGCATGTCTTTGGACTGGGGGAGGAAACCGGAGTACCCGGAGGAAACCCCCGCAGCACGGGGAGAACATGCAAACTCCGCACACACAGGGCCACGGTGTAATCGAACCCCCGACCCTGGAGGTGTGAGGAGAATATGCTAACCACTAACCACCGTGCTCCCCTAGGTGCAAAAAAATATCACATACAAATAAATACATGTATGTGTACAACATGTGAAAAGTCCACATCACTACATGTGAAAGATGTGTGAAGCGGTCAGTGAGGTCAGTAAAGTGAAATGTTTTGAATACGCAGAAGAGAAACCAGTGTAAAAATATAAGTCCTGGAGAAAATGGAAGAAGATGCCAGGGAAAAAAAAAAAAAAGCCTACTGCAAATGTAATTACAACAACACATAACTTAATATGTATTTTAACAATACATTACTAACATTAATGATTTCTAAATGGAAATAAACAAACTATTTGGTAAAATATGTGACGTAAGGATTAAAATGATAAACTGCTCGGCTTGAAAGCATGCAAAAACTTCTTTTTTTTAAATTACCGTTATTAGTTTTATTGGGGCAAAGTTCGCCGTTCTTTTAGTCTTTGTACAGCAAAAATGAGTCACTAACCGAACAGTGAGCATGGTGACATTTTAGTTTGGGGAATTAATTTAACACATCACTAACAACCTCTAAAGTGATTTTACTAACTTGTTTCTTTCTTGATTAAAAAAAAAATTAGGACGCAAAACCATGTCCATCCAGTAAAGGTAAACCTGAGCCGTGGTCTACGATGGAAACACGTATTGTGGCATGTGATTTTTGGTGAAGTGGTCAGTTTTTTTTAAATAAACTTGATATTTAAAAAGGGCAATTCCAGCACACTATAATTCCTGCTGTGACGCCTTTTTTGGTCAACCTTCTTCTGTGTTAAGAGCTGCTGAAATCCATGACATAATCAGAAAAACGCTCTGTGGTAAAGTACTTACTTGCCGGAAGAAGATAGACAAATAACATTTCCATCCATCCATCCATCTTCCATACTGCTTATCCTACACAGGGCTGTGAGGGAACCCAGCCTAACATCAGTGTGAACACTGTTCTCTACAAATTTACAGCCATATGTGGAGCAGTTTCACAATGAATCAAGCTTTAAGACAAATACATCAAAGACATTTTCATCAGTACTTCACTCTAATAGAAACAGGATTTGAAAACCTTACGGTTGATAAGTTTCATCCAGTTTTCCTCTCACCACTATCTGTGCTCTAAAACCAAACATTTATTAGGCCTTATATACTGCTCTCTTATTAGCTAGTGCAGAATAAACAAGCAGAATGATGCACTTTGACAGCTTATTAACCAAATTGGAACATGCTGTGAGGAGAGCGTGTGGTAGGACACAAGTGCGTAAACACGTTAGTAGTTTTATTTGGGGCAAATCAAAATCAGAGTCCATAGCAAAGGTCACAGGAAGTACAAAGAAAGATCTTCGGTAAGAGTTTGGCTGTGTCTGAAATGGCATACCGTGACAGTACCTACTGCATTCGATTCAGTACCTACAGCTCGGCCGCTGATACGGACGCTACGTACTGATGTGTATAATGTGAATACAATCCGGGCATACTGCATCCGCCATGTTGGCATTGTCATGTGATCTACAACTTAAAAAGAGCCAACATGCTGCCTTCCACCTTTTTTGATTCATTTTTCACAGCTCTTCCACGCCAGTCCCGTTGCCTTATGGGATAGCGCAGTGTGCACTGCTTCCATACTGCAGAATCTCAGCGGAAGCAGGAGGTCATCCGGGTATTTCTCGCCTACTGTTTTGTAAATACTGAGAATTTGGACGTACTACTCCTTTGACGTACTGCTTTTCGCCTACTATATATTAGGGTAGCAGGGATATTCGGACGCAGCCTTTGACACAACAGGGTACACATAACATACTAATCAAGGACTAATTAAAGAACAGGTGAACACAATCAGGTAACAAATCAGTGACAGAACAGGGGTGGAGACATTTCATTTGTTGACGCAAATGGAGAATCCATGTCACAAGTAAACGACGCCCCCTAGTTTATCATGACGTCAAAGCATATGACTTAAGTCTAAGGTGAACATCTTAAGGATATATGCTTATTAAGAATTGCAGACTATTAGATTTATTATTAGACCATGTTTTACCAGTGTGTTGCAGTCAATAAAAACACCAATAAATGCTTTATATTTAATAACAGAAACTAGGAATACTCTATAGGAAGTGACATTATGGAATACTCAAAGTTAGGTATAGTCTAATCATTTATAACCTCTAAGAGTTATTTGCTTTGTAGTCCATCAGCATGAACTGCAATTAAGGGGTTTTGTCATTAAAGCACTTCTGAAAGAAGACTGGTTAGGTTCAGAAGGCTGCTTTAATGATCACCCACGGACATGACAAGTCAGTGTATGGTCAATGTTCGATCAAACTGTTCACAACTCTACAGCGCTCTCATTTAGCTGGGTGGTGTCTACACAACTAAAAAAAAAAACCACCATAAAAATCGCACTTTAGTTTTAGTACTTACATTCAGTACTTACTTCAGCGTTTTATATAGTATACTGTATATAATGCATACCGTCTGCATGCTTGCCAAGAAAACAGAGGCCTGAAAATGAGAAAAAGTCCTCAAACACATGATTTGGGATTGTATTGGCGCATTTGAGATGATGAATGCCATGAATTCTGCTAGAAGATCGCAATATTTTCACCTAATAGCTGGATGCCTCTGCCAGGAGGTTAAGTGTGATCTGTTGATGGCTCTTTTAACAGGATAGTGGTTGCGAGACACAAAAGGCATCCACATGCACAAATCTAAGATTATAAAGGAGTTCTGTATGGAGGAGACGATCAAGATCCTCTACAAGTGTCTCCAAGAAGGTTATTCTCCTCAGCGAACACTTATGTCCAGTGTATTTCCAGAAAGATTTACGCAATTCAAGAAAACTTTAAACAGTTACAGCGTATCCATGTGTCCATGTTTTAAAGCAGAAATATCACTCATTGCATGTTTTATTCATTTTATCTATTAATTTTGGCTTGAGGGCTTTTTAGAGGTGCTTCTGTGGTGCTTCTGTTTATGTCTCATAGCTGCAGGGTGTGTGGATCGATCCTGAGTTTACTGTCTGTGTTGGGCATGTTCTCTTTGTGTCCATATGGGTTCCCCGGGTTCCTGACACCTCCCAAAAAACATGTCAGTGGGTTGCTTGGTTTCTTAAATGGTCCCTATTGTAAATTAGTGTGTGTGTGATTCCCTGCATTGGACTCGCGTCACATTTCAGGACAGGCTTCAGATCTACTCCGACCCTCACCAGGATGAAGATCAATTAACAAATTTAGCTCTGTTAATGATTTTTACCCCTAGTACTTGGTTACGCGTTCCTTTATGGCACCCGTTTGGTCCGATTAAAGTGATGTCACTACCGTCTTAAGATAGTTCTTGCCAGTTTTAGCCCACTCATTCAGTGACTGGTGCATTTCAGCTCCAGTCAGTGGACTATTGCAGTGTTTCATCTGCTGTTCCAAATCATCCAACATGCTTTCTGTGAGATTGCGTTCTGATGTGTTTCGTCAGACTTGTTAAACAAGTCACACACAGATTTGGCC